>NC_036858.1:61626496-61669174 GCF_002910315.2 Salvelinus sp. IW2-2015
ATACTACGCACATGCACAAGCAGACACACACACCACACAACACACCACACACACACACACAGTATGGCCTCCAACATACATCATGTCAACACTATGCACAAGCACACACACACACACACACACACACACACACACAACACACATTATGGCCTCCAACATACATCATGTCTAACACTACGCACATGCACAAGCACACACACACACACACACACAGTATGGCCTCCAACATACACTCATGTTCAACACTACGCACATGCACAAGCACACACACACACACACACAGTATGCCTCCAACATACATCATGTCTAACACTACGCAACATGCACAAGCACACACACCACACACACACACACACACACACAAGTATGGCCTCCAACATACATCATGTCTAACACTATGCACATGCACAAGCACACACACACACACACACACACACACATTATGGCCTCCAACATACATCATGTCTAACACTAGCACATGCACAAGCACACACACACACACACACACACACACACACACACACAGCCACACACACACACACACACACACACACACACACACCACACACACACACACACACACACACACACACACACAACACAACACACACACAGTATGGCCTCCAACATACAATCATGTCTAACACTACGCACATGCACAAGCACACACAACACACAGTATGGCTCCAACATACATCATGTTCTAACACTATGCACAATGCACAAGCACACACACACAACACACACACGCACACACAGTATGGCCTCCAACATACATCATGTCTAACACTATGCAATGCCAAAGCACACCACAAGCTCACGCTCACACCAACACACAGTATGGCTCCAACATCACATTGTGTCTAACACTACGCACACGACACACACACACACACACACACACACACACACACACACACACACACACACACACACACCCACCACCAACAGCGACACAATACCACATCAGACAACGGCACCACACACACAGCCACACACAACATGTTTGAAATACCTGAGACAACATACACATCTACAAAGCCAAACAAAACAACATAAAATGCCTGTGGTAAAATTAACTGGTGAAAGTCATGAAGGCTTGGTAGATGGGAGGAGCTGTTATTGGCTTTCTCCAATAAATCAGTTGTTCTCACTCCACTTTCTCCTGCTGATTTCCTCGTCTCGCTTCTTCCTTCTTCCCTTCTTTCATCTCTTCCATCCCTTTCTCTCTCTATTTATCTCTCTCTCTTCTCCTTCTCTCTATCTCCTCTCTCTCTTCTCCTTCTTTTACTCTCTCTCCATCCATTCTCCTTCTCTTCTCTCTCTCTCTCCCCTTCTTATCTCTCTTCATCCCTCTTATCTCTCTCTCTTCCTCTATCTCTCTCCTCTCCTCAGTTTTATCTTCTTCTCGCACTTCTTTTTCTCTCTCTCTCCTCTTCTTTACTCTCTTCTTCCATCCCTTATCTCTCTGCTTCTCCTTCTTCTATTCTCTCTCTCTCCCTTTCTTTATCTCTCTCTCTCCTTCTTTATCTCTCTCTCTCCCTTCCCTTCCATCCCTCCCTCCCTCCCTCACTGATAGAGGGGATACTCCTCCTGGTTCTGGTGTTTGCTGTTTACTCCTCATTAGACATGATGTATGTTGGAGGCCATACTGTGTGTGTGTGTGTGTGTGCTTGTGCATGTGCGTAGTGTTAGACATGATGTATGTTCGATGCCATACTACTTCTTACATTAGTGTATTATATTGGCATGGGGTTTACACACAACATAAAATGGTTCACAAAAAGAAGAATACTGTATATATATATATATATATATATGGTTCTATACAGTGCCAAATAAGGCTTGTAACCATAGCGGAACACTTTCTGGTGTTACATAGAATTTTTTTTCTATAAAGAACCATGTTCATCAGGCTCTAAATGGAACCTGTATGGTGCTATAAAGAACTGTTTCCTAAGGTTCTATAAAGCACTATTAAAAACAGGTTCTATATAGCACCAAAAAGGGTTCTACTATCGTTACAACCCTTTTGGTGCTGTATAGAACCCTTTTTAATGGTTCTTTAGACAACCTTTATGGAGAATGGTTCTATAAAGCACCTTTTGACGAACAATACAGGGTTATTTTTACTGGTGAGACATATTATATATTATATAAAAAGTTGTATTGTGTTTATTGACAAGCTGAATCAGGCTAATCTGGAATGGCTGGGGGTCCCCGAGGAGAGAATTAGGAACCGTTCTCAATTGACACAAGGCCATATGTGAGTCTTTCACCAGATACATGACTGGCCATAGTCATATATTTATATAACAGCAGAACACAACAGATTAGATCAACTGGAATGACACTCTCACTCACGGTTGCACAATTTTCAATATTTTTTACCATTATTTAACTAGGCAAGCTTAACTAACAAATTCTTATTTACAATGACGCCTAGGAACAGTGGGTTAACTGCCTTGTTCAGGGGCAGAACAACAGGTTTCTACCTTGTCAGCTCGGGGATTCGATCAAGCAACCTTTCAGTTACTGGCCCAACGCTCTAACCACTAGGCTACCTGCCACCCACAAAATGAGCTCTGCGCTAACCACTGCCTAAAATATTTTTATTACCACTAAAAGAGCAAGAAAAAATGTGTGAATTGCAAAGAACCATCAAAAGGTTATTTCAGTCATTATGGTTTCACAAAGAACCATCACCCTTCTCAAAGAAYCCCTGAGGAACCATATTTTCTTAGTGTGTACCACCATGTACATCCATGATACTCCACAGCTATGTCTATGACTATGGATCCGCACAAGACAGATGGCAAGGTTAATGTTAATTGGGATGAATCTTGTCCTGGAAGCAGAACTGAGTGATTTCTGCTAGATGGGCCAGCCACAAAGTCAAAATTGGGTATATCGTAAAACATTTTTGGTCTTAATTTGAAGTTAGGATAAAGCATTAGGGTTAGCAGTGTAGTTAAGGTTAGGGTTAGGTTTAATTACTTTGTGGCTGCTGCCTTCAGTACATGAGTCATYCCAATAAATGCCAACTTGCAAACTGATGACTACTTTTCCAACACACACTAGTCTCTTGATGCACAACATTGCAGTCTTCTGATTAAGTATCTCCACTCACAATTACTATTTCAAAAATGAAATGCGTTTTTTGGAAACTTTATGAGACAGATACCGTGCATAGAGTAAGCATAGAGTCCAACATACAACACCTAGCCTAGATGATGCATACTCAGAAACACTAGATTCCACCTAGCTGATGACCAGGCCACTAAGTCACTATTCCTAATCGTATATACTATATGATTAGAAAGGTTAAAAAAGTATGTAAAACAATCACAGCCCAATTGAAAAATATATGGCACATGGAAACCAAACGAGGGTGGTCTAGGGTGACAATTGGGATGGTCTGAGAGTGGCTGAGAGGTGGGATTAGAGAGCTTATGCTTGGTAATGTATTATTGTTATGTGATTGCTTTATATATATATTTTGTGTATTATCTGTGATCGTTTTGTTTGTCTTGTTTAGTTTTTTTAATCATCGTACCTAAACTGTATGTGTAAACATGTATACGCAGGGCCCAGCTGTAAAAGAGACCTTGGTTTCAGTCTGTGTTCCTTGTTGAAATAAAGGTATAATAATAATAATATAAAGGTACCATGTATGTAAAATGTATATGTAAAATGTATATGTAAAATGTATATGTAAAATGTATGTAGCAGAAAAGCTGTAAAAAAAAAACTACAAAATATTTATTTGTTCCCCGAAGAGAGGGGGTGGTGTATGGGTAAAACAAAAAAATATACAAAAAAATAAAATACACATTTATAAAAAATAAGTCACTATGTGGTGTGGATCAGGGGGAGTGTTGCAGGTCACAGCCCTGTCACTCCAGGTGTCAGAGGGGTTCTGAGGGTCAGGCCACTAATCACCTTATTGACAAAGTGGATCTCCTATAGGGATTAATGGGTTTCAGCCAACAGACCCTGTCCTCTCTCTCCTCTTCTTGCCTAATCATCCTCTTTTTCTCCTGTCCTTTTCTCTCTCATCTTTTTCACACTCTATCCCTTTCTTTGCCACCTCTTTCCCTCCTGTCCTCCTTTTCTTCTTTCCCTTTATCTCTCATCTCTTTCACAGCAACCTGCTTCCCTATCCTACCTCTTCCAGCAGGCAGGCAGGCAGAGCACAGCTGTTCGTCTAGCTGAGCCGTTCCACTGTGTGACTGATTGACTGACAGTGGGCTGGCTGTCACACACACACACTACATAAGCAAGGACGCACACACACACACACACACAAGAGAAAGAGAGAGAGAGGCAGTGAAGCGGTCAGTCACTGTGAAGGCTGTGTAGGAGGAAAGCAGCTTCCTCTACAGCCTCTAAAGCCTGGATCTTTTCTTTAAACCCAGGCTCTGTAAAACCCTCCATCCATCCCTCCATCCACACCCCCTCCTTAACCCCCCCATCTCCCTCTACCTTCACCTCCTCATTTAAAAATGTTTCCCCGAGCCACTGAGCCTTTCATGCCTCCCTCTTCCCCTTAACACAATTTACTCATCCTGTGCTTCCTCGAGCTACTACCCCCTACCACTCCTCAACCCCTCCTCCCTTCTATTCCCCAAAGGAGAATCTTTCTCAGAACCCCCAGAGGACACTGGTCAATACACTGCTATCCACATACACAAGGCTACAGCGGAGCCCTGAATAGTTAAACACATCCACACATGAGCACGAGCACGAGACAATGTTGATGACAACAATGCTGTTTTCACTTTGCTTCTTAATATAAATCCACTAGTGTTCTATAATTACACTATTAGTTTGTGTTTCTTACATCTGCAAACAGCTAGTTTGTATTTTCTTAGTAAGTTGGGCATAAATCTTGTTAGTCACTAATGCTAATTGCTAAAGCTAATCACTAGCTAGCTATTAAATGTACTGAGTCAGCGCAAGCGTAACTAGCTATACAGCCTGATAATACCAGTGATGCTGTAGATCTGCACGTTTTTTGTCCAACAGTATCTTCTAAATCAAAGAGGAATACACAAAGAAAGAATATGTTAGCTACATGAAGAAGCTAAGAGAATGTAGCCAAAGATTATAGGATCCCCTAGGAAACAATTGTCAACACTTCGGTTCCTACCCTGTCACAATAACTCCTCCCTGGCATTTTCATTTGTTGTCATGTCTAACACTTCATTCAAAGTGCCGACTATTATATTCTAACTATAGACTTTTAATAATCATTCTATTTCCATGATTCCAACAGTTCACCCAAGTGTTTTGCTCTAAATCACAAGTCAAATCGCAATTGCAACATTTGGTCAAAAATAAAGCAGAGTTTGGAAATTATCTCAAATTAGTGCAGGAAATGCAGAAATTGATGAAAATGCAGACAGTTTTGGGGGTTGAACTGAACAGTATAAAACAATCAGAATGGAGAAAACCTCACTGAAATCACTTTGAATATATGCGTTGCCACCCTAGGGTCACGCACTACTCGTTAAGCAAATTTTGAATTGTTATTATTCAAAAACATAAAATACCGTCAAATACCATATCGCCCAGCCCTAACGCACGCACACACCTCTGTGGTCTCCTTAATAATGCAAAGTGCCACTTAACATACCTGGTTTAATACCTGTAGAACAACAGATTTGTACCATCTGTTGCACACAACTTAACACCCACATTGTGTTCAATGAACAATGTAGAGGCATTGTGGCTAATTGTATAGAGTGTCATCGGAAGACAGGAAAGAAAGAAGTAAAGAAATCAAGCATTTGGGAAGGTGCTGCTCTCGCAGTAAGGAGAGATGATTGTGAATTTTCTTTTTAATCTGTGACATTGTGTCTGGTTCTTTAATGGTATAAGAACAAACCCAAACATACATGTGTCTGATCAATAAGCCAGGATGCTTGCTATCATTGGAAATCTGCCATATGCTTCTGCCATCTTAAAACAGGTCTGTCTTGCAAATGAGATTTTCTCTCAGTGAAATATACCTATGTTAAGATTAACAGCTGGGCCCAGTACAAAGAGGTCTCTGATCTGTTTCTCATGAAGAAAAGAAAGTCAGGGGATCTTCACTGCATCTAATATGTTTATCCACATGATAAATCTAAACCCTGGTCAGAGATAATGGGATATGTGGGTGGAAGAACTTCCTGCATCATCATTCCCCCTTTCCCCCCACCTCCCATTAAAACTGTTTCTGTGAGTGACAAGGCATTAACACAACTTTAATTCAACTGGATCCAAGACTTTCTCCTCTATACCCAAAACAAACAGTGAAACAGCGTGTCAYGACTCCCACCGAAGGTGACTCCTCTTCCTGTTCAGGCGGCGCTCGGCGGTCGTCGTCACCGGTCTACTAGATGCCACCGATCCCTTTTTCCCTTTTCTGTTGTTTTTGTCTTATTGGTTACACCTGTTTCTTGTTTAGGTTTTAGTTGGGCTATTTAAGCCGGTAAGGCCCGCCTGCTCTTTGTGCGGGCTTATTTTTCCTCTATTCATGTTTGTGGTTGTGCGATTTCCTTTGTTTTTTCCTCCGGACTGGTTGGGTCCTGGTTTTGGGCCGGTCTTGTTATTTGCGCCTGATGTTTTGGCGTGACCATTTACCCTGCAGCGGAATAAAACATTGTTCTTTACCCTCTGCTTCCTGCGCCTGACTCCGGAACCCACTACGCATAGATTGCATGACACAGCTCTCTGTATGTTACTTCATTGGTTGCAAAAATCTGGTAATTTCCCCCAAATTCCCAGGTTTCACACAAATCCTGATTGGAGTATTCCCGATTATTCCCTCCTGATTCCCGAAAAATCTTCAACAAGGTTTTCTGGAAACCCATGGAACTTTGGGATAGTTACTGGATTTTTTGCAACCTTACAACCTCCCCACAGCATAATGTACAAGCTGAGTCATTATTGGTTAATTCAATAATCTCCCTACTTCCCATCTCAGATGTAATGGCATCAAACACATGGAAACCATACTATTCCACTCCAGCCATTACCATGAGCCCGTCTTCACCAATTAAGGTGCCACCAACCTCCTGTGCAGTATATCCACTCTTGCTTTCAAGGCGAAATGCGAAACTGGTGTCAGAAAAGTTTCCCAGAATTCCCAGAAAGTATCAAAGAATGGCACACCACCAAAGAGTACCCTGGTGGAGGATTACATGGTGTTACTTCCTGAATAATTTCACTGACCCCTGGGGTCAGCCTAGCCTAACGGGGGGTATATAATCTGTGGTCGCCAGACCCTATCTGGACAGACAGACAGGCAGACAGACAGGCAGGCAGGCAGGCAGGCAGGCAGGCAGGCAGGCAGGCAGACAGACAGACAGAGAGCAGCTTAGTCCCACTGGGCTTCAAGGCGGAACACCACCACCCAAAGAAAAATTCTTCCCTCCATGTCACGCTCCACCAAAGGCCAGAAATGTGGCTATTCTCCCTGGGTAATGAAACGGGCTCTCCTCCCCCTCTCCTCCGCGACACCATGCTGCCTTACCCCCTAAGACAGTGTGAGTGTGCGTGTGTCTACCCCCCACTTCACCGCCACAGCCACCTCGCCCCCGGCCCATGACTAAGGATGGTCAGACTAAGCGGGGAGCCATGGTGTTTCATTATGAAGGTTTGGAGGTTACCGAGGCACCCCAATGTCAAGCCTCATCCCCCCCAGCCAAGCTCTCAGATAGATGAAGGCTAGGCAGCAATTTCCCTCCATTTCACCCTCTGCCCGAAGAAACACAAACACCACAGGCAGGAGGAAGAACACGGTCAGGCACACACACACACACCGCAGGCAGGAGGAAGAACACGGTCAGGCACACACACACACACCGCAGGCAGGAGGCCTGTCTTTGATCCTGCCGCCTCTTTCACCTGGGAGGGAGAGAGGGAGAAGGAGCGGGAGAGGAGGAAGAGAGGAGCTAGAGAGGATGAAGAGAGGAGGAAGAGAGGAGCTAGAGAGGAGGAGGGGAGGAGCTAGAGAGGAGCTAGAGAGGAGGAAGAGAGGTGCTGAGGTAAAGGAAGATGGTACAGCTATTTAAGACTGTCTATTACCTGTATTATTGGCTAGGTGGAAATGTTGTCATAATTGCTTCCATCTATCCAACTGTGTAAGATCTACAGGAGTTGCTAGGGTGTAGGGTGTAGAGACTAGGAGTGGCTAGAGAGTAGGGACTAGGAGTCAGGAATCATCTTAACTATATAAAAACACCCCAGTGTCCACATTAAAGCTAACTGATCTACTAAACGCTGAATGACCAACCTACCTACCCAGTCGTTAAACGTATACATGTACCCAGTCGTTTGGTTGAGTACAAATGTATGCAATATAATATCATGACTAGATCATTTGGTTGGTCCTGGTCAGTCCCTGGATGGGAGACCAGGTGCTGCTGGAAGTGGTGTTGGAGGGCCAGTAGGAGGCACTCTTTCCTCTGGTCTAAACAAAGATCCCAATGCCCCAGGGCAGTGATTGGGGACACTGCTCTGTGTAGGGTGCCGTCTTTCGGATGGGACGTTAAACGGGTGTCCTGACTCTCTGAGGTCATTAAAGATCCCATGGCACTTATCGTAAGAGTAGGGGTGTTAACCCCGGTGTCCTGGCTAAATTCCCAATCTGGCCCTCAACCATCACGGTCACCTAATAATCCCCAGTTTACAATTGGCTCTTTCATCCCCCTCCTCTCCCCTGTAACTATTCCCCAGGTCGTTGCTGCAAATGAGAACGTGTTCTCAGTCAACTTACCTGGTAAAATAACGGTAAAAWAWWAAAATAAAAWAAAWWAAAAATTTCAATAGCACAGAATGGATATCGCTTAACAGGATGTTCTACTGAAAAGCATGGCTGATCAGTCAGACAGGTGGAGGACTGAGTCAGCCATATCCATGGTAACCTATTGAGTTTCCATGGTAGCGTATTGAGGAAGAAGATAGTTGATTGATGAATTTGATTGATACAAAAGTTTATGAGCTTGACTGGTCGATTGACCAGGAGATAAGATAGTGGATTCATCTGAAAGGTTGATCGATGACAAGGAGAACAATAGAAGCACCTAGAACCAATATAACCATTTCCAAGCCTCTCCTGATATAGGGCCTACCATTAGACACCAAGAGCCTACCATTATTTAGACAACCTCAGTAAGTTTATATGTGTATCCGTCTCGGCTCATAATTCCAGAATGTGTTAATGCTATTGGCTGGTTCAAGGATTACCACACAAATAGAAACAAATGTGGATGTTTTAAGTCTATTTATATTGAGTTGACAATTGGTGTTCCCCTAGGTTCTATACTTGGTCCTGTCCTCTTTATTATTTGTATAACTGAGTTCCTGCATTCATTGAAGTAGTGAGGGGAGAACTCACCCACCTTCAGATCACAGAAGGAGCTGTGCTACATGACAAGATAAAAAATATCCAGTCTAATTTACAGGAATTCACTCACAGTAGTAGAAAGTAACGTAATGTAGTCTCATCCTTAGACACGTTTTAAGTTTAAGTGTTGCATGTAGGCTACACTATAAGGTGTAGGGCAGGGTGATAGCTGAGGTGTTTAGAGATGTTACATTCACTCCTCATGAAAACTTTATGAAGGCTCTGTGGGTCCAGAATATGAATGTAATACACAGATTGGATGGTGGAGTTGCAAAGACAGAGTTATCCTTCACTGAATCTACCTAAATCTAACCTATGCCTATAGCCCTAACATGGCTATATCTGCCATTAGACAGCACAGTAAGAAAATTGATGAAATATAAAAATGTAGACTATAGTGCATGATGGTAGCTTGTAATACATTGGGTGTCTTGGTGGGAAAAGAAAAGCATTTACCTCTCCATTCCCACATTCTCTCCTTTTTCTCTCTCTCACCTTTCTCTCACCTTTCTCTCTCCCTTCGTTGTTCAGTCTTGTATTACACCCCTCCTAATGGCCCCAAACTGACCATTGCTCCTCAGCCACGGACGGACAAACGCACGCACACACACACACAGAYGAGAAAGGGATGGTAAAGAACCACCAGGATCAACTGGACGGCGGGATGGACGATGGGATAGAGGAAGGGATGGAGAATTATAGGGAGGGGTGGAGGTAGAAGAGGGAAGAAGAAGATAAGAAACTCATTGTCTCAGACTGATGACCTGTGCCGCGGGGTCAACTTCCTGGTCCTGGGGAGAGAGGGGGCTGCTGGGAGACATTTCTCACCCTGGGTATGTGCTGATATATCAAATCAAATTACATGTTATTAGTCACATGCGCCAAATACAACAGGTGTAGACCTTACAGTGAAATGCTTACTTACGAGCCCCTAACCAACAATGCAGTTTAAAAAAAAATATGAGTAAGAAAAATGTATTAAAGTAATTAAAGAGCAGCAGTAAAATAACAATAGCGAGACTATATACAGGGGGATACCGGTACAGAGTCAATGTGCGGGAGCACCCGTTAGTTGAGGCAATATGTACATGTAGGTAGAGTTATTAAAGTGACTATACATAGATGATAACAACAGAGTAGCAGCGGTGTAAAAGAGGGGGGGCAATGCAAATAGTCTGGGTAGCAATTTGATTAGATATTCAGGAGTCTTATGGCTTGGGGGTAGAAGCCTCTTGGACCTAGACTTGTCGCTCCAGTACCGCTTGTCGTGCAGTAGCAGAGAGAACAGTCTATGACGTGGGTGGCTGGAGTCTTTGACAATTTTTAGGGCCTTCCTCTGACACCACCTGGTATAGAGGTCCTGGATGGCAGGAAGCTTGCGCTCAGTGATGTACTGGGCCGTACGCACTACCCTCTGTAGTGTCTTGCGGTCGGAGGCCGAGCAGTTGCCATACCAGGCAGTGATGCAACCAGTCAGGATGCTCTCGATGGTGCAGCTATAGAACCTTTTGAGGATCTGAGGACCCATGTCAAATCTTTTCAGTCTCCTGAAGGGGAAAAGGTTTTGTTGTGCCCTCTTCACGACTGTCTTGGTGTGCTTGGACCATGTTAGGTTGTTGGTGATGTGGACACCAAGGAACTTGAAGCTCTCAACCTGCTCCACTACAGCCCCGTCGATGAGAATGGGGGTGTGCTCGGTCCTCATTTTCCAGTAGTCCACAATCACCTTTGTCTTGATCACGTTGAGGGAGAGGTTGTTGTCCTGGCACCACACGACCAGGTCTCTGACCCCCTATCTATAGGCAGTCTCGTCGTTGTCGGTGATCAGGCCTACCACTGTTGTGTCATCGGCAAACTTAATGATGCTGTTGGAGTCGTGCCTGGGCGTGCAGTCATGAGTGAAGAGGGATTACAGGAGGGGATTAATCTTCCACGTAGGTCATCAATTTTATTTTCCAAAGATTGCACGTTTGCTGGCAGAATGGAAGGAAGTGGGGGTTTATTTGATCGCCTACGAATTCTCAGAAGGCAGGGCCCTCTGGCCCCTTTTTCTCCGTCTTCTCTTCATGCAAATCACGGGGATCTGGGAAAAAAGGATTCTGCCAGTCCGTGGTGAGTAATCGCAGTTTTGATGCCCAGAAGTTATTTTCGGTCATAAGCAACATTATGTACAAAATCAGTTTWAAAAAAGTTACAAACAACACAAAGAAACAAACTAAAAAACACAATTGGTTCGGAATACGTAAAACGTCAGCCTTGTTCTCTTATCATTAAAGCCACAATCTGGGATTTTGTTTTTCAGCTAAACAAATGACAGGCCATAAAGCTGAGGGATGGGGCTGGAGAAATGTAACCAACTTTAACAGTAGAACTAAACTCACAAGGCATCTATAAGCTTTTTCTAGGAATTATGATGCCCGAAAGACGTCTTTAAAAATCTCAGACTGGAGGAGTAGACAGGGGTTACTGCAAACTGAAGGGGTTAGATCTGTGTTTGTCTGATGCCCTGAGGCCTGCTTCTCCCCGAGGACTCCCTTTCTTCATGTCCTCATGACGGGGTTGCGACACACCGACCAGGACTGACCAGGACTGGTGTTAATAATCATAGCCTCCATTTTTCACACGCAACCACTCAGACATTGCTGACACTGGGTAAAGAGAGAGAAATGTTGCACACAGACAGACACACACACACACACACGTGAAAACCTGAGAGCACATACACACACAAACAAACAAACAAACATAAAGCCAGGGGTAAAGTACTGGTGAAAGTCATGAAGGCTGGTAGATGAGGAGGAGCTGTTATTGGCTTTCTCTCAATAATAGTTGTTCTAACTGCAACTCGTCTTCCCTGCTGATTGCTCGCTCGCTCTCTCTCCCTTCTTTATCTCTCTCCATCCCTTCTTTATCTCTCTCTCTCCCTTCTTTATCTCTCTCTCTCTCCCTTCTTTATCTCTCCTCTCTCTTCCCTCTTTATCTCTCTCTCTCCACTTCTTATCTCTCTCTCCCTTCTTTATCTCTCTCTCCCTTCTTTAATCTCTCCTCTCCCTTCTTTATCTCTCTCTCCCTTCTACTCTCTCCTTCTTTATCTCTCTCTCCCTTCTTTAATCTCCTTCTCTCGTCCCTTCTTTATCTCTCTCTCCCTTCTTTATCTCTCTCTCTCCCTTCTTTATCTCTCTCTCTCCCTTCTTTATCTCTCTCTCTCCCTTCCCTTCCATCCCTCCCTCCCTCCCTCACTGATAGAGTGGGGGATACTCCCCTGTCTCTGGTGTTGCTGTTTACTCCCTCAGGAATCTCTCTGCCATCTCTCTCTTTAGAGAGAGTATAACAGAAGAAAGCTGGTGAAAACTGCAATTATAAACACCCCCAAAAACACTGAGTCATTTTACTACAGAACTATCACAGACACAGTACCACCACAATAAGAAAAGCTCTCATTCTCCTACAGTTAGAGAGAATCACTCTGTCTCTGTCCCGAATGGTACCCTATTCCCTATATTTTTAACTAGAGTTGACCATATCCCAGTGCAAGCATGTGTCAATTGGCTGGATGTCCTTTGGGTGGTGGACCATTCTTGATACACATGGGAAACTGTTGAGCGTGGAAAAACCCAGAAGCATTGCAGTTCTTGACTCACTCAAACCAGTGTGCTTGGCACATACTATCATACCCTGTTTAAAGGCACTTCAATCTTTTGTCTTTCCCATTCACYSTCTGAATGGCACACATACACAATCTACGTCTCAATTGTCTCAAGGCTTAAAAATCCTTCTTTAACCTGTCTCCTTCCCTTCATCTACACTGATTGAAGTGGATTTAACAGGTGACATCAATAAGGGATCATAGCTTTCATCTGGATTCACATAGTCAGTCTAGGTCATGGAAAGAGCAGGTGTTGCTAATGTTTTTACACTCCGTGTATACTGGAATGACACTCACTCACGGTTGCATAAAAAGAGGTGTGCACAATTTTCACTTTTTTGGTTACTACATGATTCCATATGTGTTATTTCATAGTTTTGATGTCTTCACTATTCTGCAATGTAGAAAATAGTCAAACTAAAGAAAAACSCTGGAATAAAKAGGKGTGTCCAAACCTTTGACTGGTACTGTATATATATTTGCAAAAATATATATTGGAAGTGATGCAGACAATTACTCTGATGGAAGCTATCTGCAATATTAAAGCTGATCTACCCCCATAAAAAAAATACAGTGGCTTAATGTCTTTCAGTTAGTTATTTTTGGCCACTCGTGAGTCATGGCTCTGTTACTGTGGTGGTACCCTTTAAAGGTAAAATTAACTTTTTTCTAAAGGCATGCTTTGTAGCTGTGGACTATATGAAAGAAAGGTACTATCTGAGGTATGAACTGGGGTACAATTATTTGCCTAGAACTAAAGGTACAAAGGATGTACCTTATAGTATACAACTACATTGACAAGCGCTTGTACCCCTTTAAGAACAAATCTAAACCTTTATTTTTTAGAGTGCCGAGAGAGAGGAGAGAGAAAGAGCAGAGAAAGAGCAGAAAGAGCACAGAGAGAGCAGAAAGAGCAGAGAGAGAGCAGAAAGAGCAGAGAGCAGAGAGAGAGAGCAGAAAGAGCAGAGAGAGAGAGCAGAAAGAGCAAGAGAGAGAGCAGAAAGAGAAGAGAGAAGGAGAGCAGAAAGAGCAGAGAGAGAGACAGYGACTGTAGGGAATGAATCATCATAAAAGGGAACAGGCCCTGTGCTTTTTATTCTAAAATAAGGGGTGCATCCCAAATGGCACCCTATTCACTATTTAGTGCACTACTTTTGACCAGGGCCTCTGGTCAAAAGTAGTGTACTATATAGAGAAATGGGTGCCATTTGTGACAAAACCAAGGTGCCTGGAATTGCTCCAAGATAAAATAGGACAGCAGAGTTTAAAAGAACCTTTTATGCGTGTTCCATTCATTCTGTCCTTTCCTTTCCTTTTCAATTTATGCATTCTAAAACGAGTAAGCAACAAGCTGATACTTGAAGATATTGTGTGTTTTGTAGGTTTATAACAGGGGTATTAAAATCTTACCCTACAATGTCCGAAGTACACACAAAAAAATGAGGGTTTCTCAAGGGTTCTTGGGTGGTGGTGGTTCTATGTGGAACCATAATGGTTCTTTGTAGTTCATAAAAGGGTTATTTTCTCTTTTAGTTATAATTAAAATGTAGGGGAGGCGGGTCATCAGAATATTTTTAAAGTTGTTATCCCCACGGGACGGTTGAGCTAACGTGCGCTAATGTGATTAACATGAGGTTGTGAGTAACAAGAACATTTCCCAGGACATAGACATATCTGATATGGGCAGAAAGCTTAAATTCTTGTTAATCTAACTGCACTGTCCAATTTACAGTAGCTATTACAGTGAAATAATAACATGCTATTGTTTGAGGAGAGTGCACAGTTATGAACTTGAAAATGTATTAATAAACCAATTAGGCACATTTGGGCAGACTTGATACGACATTTTGAACAGAAATGCAATGGTCCATTTGATCAGTCTAAGACTTTACACGTGCACTGCTGCCATCTAGTGGCCAGAATCTAGATTGATCCTAACCTTATATAATAGATTGTGGCCTTTCTCTTGCATTTCAAAGACGACGGAACCAAAAAAAWATATATATATATTCTTTGTATTATCTTTTACCAGATCTAATGTGTTATATTCTCCTACATTAATTTCCCATTTCCACAAACATCAAAGTGTTTCCTTTCAAATGGTATCAAGAATATGCATATCCTTGCTTCAGGTCCTGAGCTACAGGCAGTTAGATTTAGATTTGGTCCGATCCTTAAGAGGTTTTTAAACAAATCAAAATATATTTTATATTTGAGATTCTTCAAAGTAGCCACCCTTTGCCTTGATGACAGCTTTGCACACTCTTGGCACAATAAAGAAGAGGTCAAAGCTGTCATCAAGGCAAAGGGTTGCTATATTTTGATTTGTTAAAAACCTTTTGGGTTACTACACAATTCCATATATGTTATTTCATAGTTTTAATGTCTTCACTATTATTCTACAATGTAGAAAATAGTAAAAATAAAGAAAATCCTTGAATGAGTAGGTGACCAAACTTTTGACTGGTACTGTATGTAAATGTGATATTTCAGTTTTTTATTTTTAATAAATTACCAAAAATGTATAAAAAGCAGTTTTTGCTTTGTCATTATGGGTTATTGTGTGTAGATTGATGAGGGGGGGGAAAACTATTTAATACATTTTAGAATAAGGCTGTAACGTAACAAAATGTGGAAAAAGTTAAGGGGTCTGAATACTTTTTGAAGGCACTGTATAATAGAATACGCAGAATATAAAATATGCTCGTGCTGGCATATTTACAATCCACTCAAAAGCAATCTTCTGGTATTGTTTTCATTAGCCCACTGTTGATACAGTCCCAAAATATTTTGCATGTCAGCAGTCAAGTTTTCAAGACATAGGATTTTCAAGAACCAAATATCACTTGCCACATCATCATGATGATGCAATAGCAGCGTTCACATGCTAGTAACTTTCAGAGTTTCCTAGTTCCGATTATCATGTGAACGCGGCAATAGCTTCATGAAATTYCTATATCTTGAAAACTTGACTGCTGACATGCAAAACATGTTGGGACTGTATCAACAGTGGACTAATGAAATTCTGAGATTTCCATACCCAACTACAACATTTTCCGTCAAGATAGAACTGCCAAAGGGGGAGGAGTTGCAATCTACTGCAGACATAGCCTGCAAAGTTCTGTCATACTTTCCAGGTCTATACCCAAACAGTTCGAACTTCTAATTTTAAAAATTAATCTCTCCAGAAATAAGTCTCTCACTGTTGCCTCTTGTTATAGACCCCCCTCAGCTCCCAGTTGTGCCCTGGACACCATATGTGAATTGATCGCCCCCATCAAGCTTCAGAGTTTGTTCTGTTAGGTGACCTAAACTGGGATATGCTTAACACTCCRGCAGTCCTACAATCTAAGCTAGATGCCCTCAATCTCACACAAATCATCAAGGAACCCACCAGGTACAACCCTAAATCCGTAAACATGGGCACCCTCATAGACATTATCCTGACCAACTTGCCCTCCAAATACACCTCCGCTGTTTTCAATCAGGATCTCAGCGATCACTGCCTCATTGCCAGTATCCGCTATGGGTCCGCGGTCAAATGACCACCCTCATCACTGTCAAACGCTCCCTAAAACACTTCTGCGAGCAGGCCTTTCTAATCGACCTGGCCCGGGTATCCTGGAAGGATATTGACCTCATCCCGTCAATCTAGGATGCTTGGCCATTCTTTAAAGGTAATTTCCTCACCATCTTAGATAAGCATGCCCCGTTCAAAAAATGCAGAACTAAGAACAGATATAGCCCTTGGTTCACTCCAGACCTGACTGCCCTTGACCAGCACAAAAACCTCCTGTGGCGGAGTGCAATAGCATCGAATAGTCCCCGCGATATGCAACTGTTCAGGGAAGTCAGGAACCAATAAACGCTGTCAGTCAGGAAAGCAAAGGCTAGCTTTTTCAAGCAGAAATTTGCATCCTGTAGCTCTAACTTCAAAAAGTTTTGGGACACTGTAAAGTCCATGGAGAGCAAGAGCACCTCCTCCCAGCTGCCCACTGCACTGAGGCTAGGTAACACGATCACCACCGATAAATCCGTGATAATCGAAAATTTCAATAAGCATTTCTCAACGGCTGGCCATACCTTCCTCCTGGCTACTCCAACCCCGGCCAACAGCTCCGCCCCCCCGCAGCTACTCGCCCAAGCCTCCCCAGCTTCTCCTTCACCCAAATCCARATAGCAGATGTTCTGAAAGAGCTGCAAAACCTGGACCCTTACAAATCAGCTGGGCTAGACAATCTGGACCCTCTCTTTCTAAAACTTGTTGCAACCCCTTTTACCAGCCTGTTCAACCTCTCTTTCGTATCGTCCGAGATCCCTAAAGATTGGAAAGCTGCCGCGGTCATCCCCCTCTTCAAAGGGGGTGACACCCTAGACCCAAACTGTTACAGATCTATATCCATCCTACCCTGCCTATCTAAAGTCTTCGAAAGCCAAGTTAATAAACAGATCACCGACCATTTCGAATCCCACCGTACCTTCTCCGCTGTGCATTCCGGTTTCCGAGCCAGTCACGGGTGCACCTCAGCCACGCTCAAGGTACTAAACGATATCATAACCGCCATCGATAAAAGACAGTACTGTGCAGCCGTCTTCATCGACCTGGCCAAGGCTTTCGACTCTGTCAATCACTGTATTCTTATCGGCAGACTCAACAGCCTTGGTTTTTCTAATGACTGCCTCGCCTGGTTCACCAACTACTTTGCAGACAGAGTTCTGTGTGTCAAATCGGAGGGCATGTTGTCCGGACTTCTGGCAGTCTCAATGGGGTTACCACAGGGTTCAATTCTCGGGCCGACTCTTTTCTCTGTATATATCAATGATGTTGCTCTTGCTGCGGGCGATTCCCTGATCCACCTCTACGCAGACGACACCATTCTGTATACTTCTGGCCCTTCCTTGGACACTGTGCTAACTAACCTCCAAACGAGCTTCAATGCCATACAACACTCCTTCTGTGACCTCCAACTGCTCTTAAACGCTAGTAAAACCAAATGCATGCTTTTCAACCGTTCACTGCCTGCACCCGCCCGCCCAACTAGCATCACCACCGTGGACGGTTCCGACCTAGAATATGTGGACAACTATAAATACCTAGGTGTCTGGTTAGACTGTAAACTCTCCTTCCAGACTCATATTAAACATCTCCAATCCAAAATCAAATCTAGAATCGGCTTTCTATTTCACAACAAAGCCTCCTTCACTCACGCCGCCAAACTTACCCTAGTAAAACTGACTATCCTACCGATCCTCGACTTCGGCGATGTCATCTACAAAATAGCTTCCAATACTCTACTCAGCAAACTGGATGCAGTCTATCACAGTGCCATCCGTTTTGTCACCAAAGGCCCTTATACCACCCACCACTGTGACCTGTATGCTCTAGTCGGCTGGCCCTCGCTACATATTCGGCGCCAGACCCACTGGCTCCAGGTCATCTATAAGTCTATGCTAGGTAAAGCTCCGCCTTATCTCAGTTCACTGGTCACGATAACAACACCCACCCGTAGCACACGTTCTAGCAGGTATATCTCACTGATCATCCCCAAAGCCAACACCTCATTTGGCCTTCCAGTTCTCTGCTACCAGTGACTGGAACAAATTGCTAAATAATCGCTGAAGTTGGTGACTTCTATTTCCCTCACCAACTTTAAACATCAGCTATCTGAGCAGCTAACCGATCGCTGCAGCTGTACATAGTCCATCTGTAAATAGCCCGCCCAATCTACCTACCTCATCCCCATACTGTTTTTATTTTATTTACTTTTCTGCCCTTTTGCACACCAGTATCTCTACTTGCACATCATCATCTGCTCATTTATCACTCCAGTGTTAATCTGCTAAATTGTAATTATTCGCTCCTATGGCCTATTTATTGCCTACCTCCTCATGCCTTTTGCACACACTGATATAGACTTTCTTTTTTCCTACTGTGTCATTGACTTGTTTATTGTGTTATTGGCTTGTTTATTGTTTACTCCATGTGTAACTCTGTGTTGTCTGTGTCACACTGCTTTGCTTTATCTTGGCCAGGTCACAGTTGTAAATGAGAACTTGTTCTCAACTAGCCTACCTGGTTAAATAAAGGTGAAATTAAAAATAAATAAAATAAAAAACAATACCAAAATATAGTTTTTGAGTGGATTTTTCTTCAAATGAAGGCGAGATTTCCTTTCCCAATATGTTTACATGCAGTAGCAGAAGGTTGTGATTGAGAACCAGATGTTGTTTGGAGTCGGAGTCTAAATCAGTTGCCATAATGACACACACAGACACACATGCACGCACGCACACAAACACAGCTTGACATAATGATTCTCTCTGGAAAAGGCTAGTACATCCTTGCTAGACTGACAGCTCCTAAACTCTGAAACACACACACACACCACACAACACACCCACACACACACACACACACACACACACACACACCACAACACAACACAACACACACACACACACACACACACACACACACACACAACACACACACACACAAACAGCAAGAAACACGCATACACAGTAGTCCATTTTTTTCTTCTCAGGACGGATTCTCTCCATTACGGAAATAACTGATGAATTCCACAAGTTCATTTGATAATATGTGACAAAATGTGAAGCAACATGATAAAATGAAACTACAGGTGAGAACATGATCTCATGTGAAATAAATGTGACAACATGGGGATGCAAAACTTCAACATGTGATACCATGACACTACACATGACATTTCACATGTGAAAACATGGTTTTGGAACACTCATGTGAAATCATGTGAAACCATATGTTTTTGGAATACTTCACATCTGTGAAATTTCAAAATGTGAAATCATGTGGAAGTTAAATTTCCAATGTAATAATGTGCAATGGTGTTTTTGGAACACTTCACATGAGATATTGAAGGAATTAGATTATCTGGCATGGGTTGCCCCGGTGGGAGGAGTTTGCACCGGGTGAAAAGTGATTGCATACGTTTTGGAACCAGGCTGCCTCCCGGCGTGAGTCAGGTGCCCCGTTCAAAGCCACGGCGAAGTCAGCTCATAAACAAAAGTGACGTAGCCTAGATTAAGCACGCAGAGTAGTGAGTAGGATTCTGTGTTTTCACATGCAACAGTGATTGCTTTTGATAAACACGTTTTATCTGCCTTCCCAATGAAAACTAGTTTGTAAATTGTAGCATATATTTTATGGAAAAGTGACRTATGTTTCTGGACGATGCACCATGCTGCCTCGCTGACAACATGACCGAGCAGCACAGATTATTGTTCGAATTGAGAGGGGCGCTCCTCCTTCGCCGAGACTCAGGTCCTTCGCCGAGACTCAGGTTAATAGAAATCTCTCTATGTTGCTTTACATTTTGTGACATTAACTTCACATAAGATCACTTGTGATCAGGTGAAAATCATGTGGTTTTCTGTAAGGGTGAGGACCATGTTAGGATGTATGTTAGATGTTCTCAAGACATTTGTTTTACCAGTCGTCAGGACGTCACGTGATGGTCTCAGATGGTCCCAAAGCATTATAATTAAAGTAATGGTATGGTAGTTTTAAAGTAAGTACGCTGTTCATCTAAAATATGACCCCACCTGGGATTTGAGGTGCACTGATCTTTCTGCTGCACCCCAAAGTCTGTAGCATTCTCAGAAGTCCCCTACACAATCATTACCTATAATACACATCTGCACTTAGCAACAGCGTACCATCTGACTGCTATTTTACTTAGCAATTCATCTAACTATCCTCTCATCAATGCTTTAATTAACTTATCTCATCAATTTGAGGGTGTTCTGTATAGCTGTCTAATGTTGGTGTGGCATATTATTCTGTTTTAATGTCACACCTGAATCACTATGATAAATATAATCGTTTTTCTTCAGTGTATTTTTAACAAAGCGGAGATGTCCAAAGTGTAGGAATACAGGTGAAATCAGCTAGAAACACAGTCGTGGTGGCATAGCAGAAATATCAGAATGCTGTGAACCAAGAGGTTAAGTTTAAATCCCAGGTGAGGACACTGAATAATAATTACTGTATAAATAAACATGCACAATGTAGTCATTTATGTCTAAGTGTGTCACATATGTTAAGTTAAAAACACTGCATATTAATAGCACTGTGTATGTATCATAACGACACATTATTGTTGTCTAAAAACAAGTTTTCACATGTGAAATGTCATGTGAAGTGTTCCAAAAACACATTATTTCGCATGATTTCACATGTGACATCATGTGATTTTCCACATGTGAAATCATGTGGTTTTTCCGTAAGGGCTGTCAGTAATGTTCTTTCTCTTCTTCTGTTGATTTGTAGATACTGGACGAGGCAGCAGATTCAGGGGGGATATATGTAACCATTTGTTTTGCATATCACAGTAGTTATTACCCGGAGAAAAACGAATGCCGCACCCTAGGCGTGAATCTACACCTTTTTCTCCCTGAGTATTCATTACACTAATCTATTAACAATCTCTGTCATATCCATAGACCCGGTAGCGTAGCAGGTAATTCAGGTCTCTGTCATATCCATAGACCCGGTAGCGTAGCAGGTATTCAAGTCTCCTGTCTATCCATAGACCCGGTAAGCTAGCAGGTAATTCAGGTCTCTGTCATATCCATAGACCCGGTAGTCGTAGCAAGGTAATTCAGGTCTCTGTCATATCCATAGACCGCGGTAGCGTAGCAGGTAATTCAGGTCTCTGTCATATCCATAGACCCGGTAGCGTAGCAGGTAGTTCAGGTCTCTGTCATATCCATAGACCCGGTAGCGTAAGCAGGTAGTTTCAGGTCTCTGTCATATCCATAGACCGCGGTAGCGTAGCAGGTAGTTCAGGTCTCTGTCATATCCATAGACCCGGTAGCGTAGCAGGTAGTTCAGGTCTCTGTCATATCCATAGACCCGGTAGCGTAGCAGGTATTCAGTCTCTGTCATATCCATAGACCCGGTAGCGTAGCAGGTCATTCAGTCTCTGTCATATCCATAGACCGGTAGCGTAGCAGGTAGTTTCAGGTCTCTGTCATATCCATAGACCCGGTAGCGTAGCAGGTAATTCAGGTCTCTGTCATATCCATAGACCCGGTAGCGTAGCAGGTATTCAGGTCTCTGTCATATCCATAGACCCGGTAGCGTAGCAGGTATTCAGGTCTTGTCATATCCATAGACCCGGTAGCGTAGCAGGTAATTCAGTCTCTGTCATATCCATAGACCCGGTAGCGTAGCAGGTCATTCAGGTCTCTGTCATATCCATAGACCGCGTAGGTAGCAGGTCATTCACGGTCTCACTGTCATATCCATAGACCCGGTAGCGTAGCAGGTCATTCAGGTCTCTGTCATATCCATAGACCCGGTAGGGTAGCAGGTCATTCAGGTCTCTGTCATATCCATAGACCCGGTAGGGTAGCAGGTCATTCAGGTCGCTGGCAACCGAGAGGTTCACTCCAAAGTATTCAGAATACAGCAGCATACAGTACTGTCCCTTAAAGCAATAAGACCTTAATCCAGCTCTAAAAATACACAAACGTTTTGTATATTTACCATATTTTCACTGCAACCAGTAGCCGGGACATTTTTAAAGGTCCAATGCAGCTGTTTTATCTCAATATCAAATCATTTCTGGGTAACAATTAAGCACCTTAGCCTAATGTGATTGTTTTAAATTAAAATGGCAAAATATAAACCAAAATAGCTTCTTACCATAGCGCAATTTCTCAAGTAAGAATATTGCTAGGTCTGTCTGGGGGGAGGGGCAAACTGAAAACTAGCTGTTATTGGCAGAAAGGTTTGGAACACTTCTTGGTATGTGCCTTTAACAGTGTAATGAAGAACCCTCTGGTTGTAACAGTGTAATGAAGAACCCTTTATCTCACCATACATCCAATGATGCACATAGTGTCATAGATGTAAAAAATAAAATATGAATACACCTCTGAAAAGTATCCCTGTAACACCAAATGTTGTCTAAGTCAATCTGTGTGTTGCATGCAGGGTAGGTTGGGAGTCACAGTTGGATGAGAAGTCCACAGACGCAGAGCCGCGATAGCTTTGTCACAATGGGCCGCAGGACTAAGAGGCTCTGAGACCCCCGTACGCATGGGACGCACAGCCCGACAACGCACCTCCCTAGAAATTCCCAACCAACACGGCCAATATTCTAGAAAACGTCTGTGCATATGCGTACGTTTTGAACTCTTATAAGCGCTTTAGTCACAGCTGCTTTGAGAGGCTCTCCAAGCTTGGAGGGCAGTGTCGTATGACATCATTCTTCTCCTCTGGTAGTAATGTGCTTACCTGCTCCGTGGCTATCTACAAAGCCTTGGACTCTTTGAAGTGTCACAACGAGCAATCAAAGGGGAATAACATTCAACACAGCTAGCTCGGATCCCACCGCTCCTACAGCCCAGAATATTGGAGGGATCATCACTTACCAACGTCATAGAGATATTTTGGGGTAAACAAACTATTGCGACAAACTTGTCTACTTTAAAAAGAGATCACAAAAACAACAGGCTCCAAAACGTCTACAGAGACATTATAATTCTGTTTAGTGTACGCCTATAGCCGAAACTACAGTGTACATCTACAGCCTGAACACACAGTATTACACTACAGCCTAGCACATCAAAAGCATAACAGCCCAACAGCCTACAACTGTGCGGTATAAATGGCACTACCTCAAAACACAGTGTTTGCAAGTGCAAATAACAACCATGTTCAGTTTAATATTCTAACTCCACATATATTAATGTTGCACGGTATAGGCTACCGCAACTTCACTACTTTTCCTGACACTAGAACACGAAAAACTATTCGGTACTCGGATTTTTGTTACTTTCGGTTCTTCTGTCAAATGTGTCTCATGTCGCAGGGCTCCACAGTGCGATCATTTCACTCGCATTTGATGTGTGCGAACTGCAAAAGTCAAGTACACTACATGACCAAAAGCATGTGGACACCTGCACGTCAAACATCTCATTCCAAAATCATGGGCATTAATATGGAGTTGGTCCCCTCTTTACTGCTATAACAGCCTCCACTCTTCTGGGAAGGCTTTCCACTAGATGTTAGAACATTGCTGCACGGACTTTTGGGCGCTGATGTTGGGTGATTCGGCCTGGCTCGCAGTCGCCGTTCCAATTCATCCCAAAGGTGTTTGATGGGGTTGAGGTCAGGGCTCTGTGCAGGCCAGTCAAGTTCTTCCACACCGATCTTGACAAACAATTTCTGTATGGACCTCGCTTTGTGCATTGTCATGCTGAAATAGGAAAGGGCCTATTTCAGAATCGTCCAGAATGTCATTGTATGCTGTAGCGTTAAGATTTCTCTTCACTGGAACTAAGGGGCCKAGCCCGAACCATGAAAAACAGCCTCAGACCAATWTTCCTCCTCCATTTGGGCAGGTAGTGTTCTCCTGGCATCCACCAAACCCAGATTTGTCCGTGATTCATCACTCCAGAGAACGCGTTTCTACTGCTCCAGTCTAATGGCAGCGAGCTTTACACCATTCCAGCCGACGCTTGGCATTTTGCATGGTGATCTTAGGCTTGTGTGCGTGCAGCTGCTCGGCCATGGAAACCCATAACATGGAGCTCCCGACGAACATTTATTGTGCTGACTTTGCTTCCAAAGGCAGTTTGGATCTCTGTAGTGAGTGTTGCAAACGAGGACAGAACATTTTTACAAGCTACGCACTTCAGCGGCCCCGTTCTGTGAGCTTGTGTGGCCTACCACTTCGCGGCTGAGCTGTTGTTGCTCCTAGACGTTTCCACTTCACAATAACAGCACTTACAGCTGACCGGGGCAGCTCTAGCAGGGCAGAAATTTTACAAACTGACTTGTTGGAATGGTGGCATCCTATGACGGTGCCACGTTGAAAGTCACTGAGTTCTTCAGTAAGGCCATTCTACAGCCAATGTTTGTCTATTGAGATTGCATGGTTGTGTGCTCGATTTTATACGATTTTATGCTGAAATAGACGAATCCACTATTTTGAAGCCATGTCCACATACYTTTGTATATACAGTGCATTCGGAAAGTCTTCAGACCCCTTGACATTTTCCAAATTTTGTTACGTTACAGCCTTATTCTAAAATGTATGAAATAGTTTTTTTTCCCACTCATCAGTATACACACAATACCCCTTAATGACAAAGCTAAAACAGATTTTAAGACATTTTGAAAATGTATTTTAAAAAATTAAAAAAATTAAAAACATTTTTTAATACATTTGTATTTATGGGGTATTGTGTGTAGATCCTACTTTATTTAAGCACCTTTGGCAGCGATTACAACTTTGCTACAAGCTTGGCGCACCTGTATTTGGGGAGTTTCTACCATTCTTCTCTGTAGATCCATTCAAGCTCTGTCAGGTTGGATGGGGAGTGTCGCTGCACAGTTATTTTCAGGTCTCTCCAGAGATGTTAGATCTTCAAGTCCGGGCCACTCAAGGACATTCAGAGTTGTCCCAAAGCCACATTGTCTTGGGGTCGTTGTCCTGTTGGAAGGTAAACTTTAGTCCCTGTCTGAGGTCCTGAGCACTCTGGAGGATTTCGTCAAGGATTTTGTTAAAATGATTATATATATTTTTTTTACCTTTACTTAACTAGGCAAGTCAGTTAAGAACATATTCTTATTTACAATGACGGCCTACCCAACCAAACCCGGACGACGCTGGGCCAATTGTGCACCACCCTATGGGACTCTCAATCACAGCCAGATGTGCTACAGCCTGGATTCGAACCAGGGACTGTAGTGGCACCGCTTTCATTGAGATGCAGTGTCTTAGACCGCTGCGCCACTCGGGATCCCTAGGATCGCTCTCTACTTTTCTCCGTTCATCTTTCCCTCGATCAAGGATCTATCTGTACTTTGCTCCGTTCATCCTTCCCTTGATCCTGACTAGTTTCTCAGTCCCTGCCGCTGAAAAACATCCCCACAGCATGATGCTCCAACCACCATGCTTCACCAGACCTGACACTTAGCATTCAGGCAAAAGAGTTAAATCTTGGTTTCATCAGACCAGACTTGTTTCTCGTGGTCTGAGAGTCTTTAGGTGCCTTTTGGAAAACTTCAAGCAGGCTGTCATGTGCATTTTACTGAGGAGTGGCTTCCCTCTGGCCACTTTACCATAAAGGTCTGATTGGTGGAGTTCTGCAGAGATGGTTGTCCTTTTGAAAGATTATCCCAACTCCACAGAGGAACTCTGGAGCTCTGTCAGAGTGATCATCGGGTTCTTGGTCACCTCGCTGACCAAGACCCTTCTCACCCGATAGCTCAGTTTGGCCKGGYGGCCAGCTCTAGGAAGAGTSKTGGTGGTTCCAAACTTCTTCCATTTAAGACTGATGGAGGCCACTGTGTTCTTGGGGACCTTCAATGCTGCAGAAATGTTTTGGTACCCTTCCCCAGACCTGTGCCTCGACACAATCCTGTCTCGGAGCTATACGGACAATTCCTTCGATCTCATGGCTTGGTTTTTGCTCTGACATGCACTGTCAACTGTGGGACCTTATATAGATAGATGTGTGCTTTTCCAAATCATGTCCAATCAATTGAATTTACCACAGGTCGACTCCAATCAAGTTGTAGAAACATCTCAAGGATGATGAATGGAAACAGGATGCACCTGAGCTCAAAATCCAAAAGGCTCAAGGCTTTGATGAAGGTGATTACAATGAAACGTTAGCATGTTTGTTTGTCCCGTCTGTAAATACTCAGATCGATGCAAACAGTGTGCTCCTTTTTCTTCATTCTCCTGGAAAGTCACCCATTGAAGTGTCCTGAGGTAAGGAATGTTTTTTGGGATCTATAACTGTGCTGCCTTTTTCAAACCTCTCCTCAGGAAACCCCAGCCGTTCCATGTATTAAAATGATTCCAGAACTAGCACAACAGATTCAACTCATCAGCTAATCATCAAGCCCTTGACTACTTAATCAGGTGTGCTATTTAACGGCTAAAAACAAATTGTGAAACGTCTGTTGGTCCATAAAGAGAGGTTTGAAAATGTCTGCATTACAGCACAGCACCCACAGGTGTTCATCTATCGTTGTTAGATGGCTATGTACTCTGTGCTGGTGGTGGATTATCCAGGGAACATGGGTCATTAAATCTGCTGAGTGTACACTAAATCCACCAACAGTCCCCTGCCTTCACTGTTCTACCTCTCTCMTTCCAACCTGTCACTGTTCTACCTCTTCTCTCCTTCCAACCTGTCACTGTTCTACCTCTTCTCTCCTTCCAACCTGTCACTGTTCTACCTCTCTCCTTCCAACCTGTCACTGTTCTACCTCCTCTCTCTTTCCAGCCTGTCATTGTTCTACCTTTCTCCTTCCAGCCTGTCACTGTTCTACCTCCTCTCTCCTTCCAACCTGTCACTGTTCTACCTCTCTCCTTCCAGCCTGTCACTGTTCTACCTCCTCTCTCCTTCCAGCCTGTCACTGTTCTACCTCTCTCCTTCCGTTCTAAGGCACCTCCCCTCCTTCCAACTTCACTGTCTACCTCTCTCTCTCCTTCCACCTGTCACTGTTCTAACCTCCCCTCTCCTTCAACCTGTCACTGTTCTACCTCCTCCTCCTTCCACCTGTCACTGTTCTACCTCTCTCTCTTCCACCCTGTCACTGTTCTACCTCCCTTTCTTCTCCTTCCAACCTGTCACTGTTCTACCTCTCTCTCCTTCCCAGCCTGTCAGCTTGTTTCTACCTCTCTCTCCTTCCACCTGTCACTGTTCTACCTCCTCTCTCCTTCCAACCTGTCCACTGTTCCTACCCTCTTCTCTCCTTCCAGCCTGTCACTGTTTACTCCTCTCTCCTTCCAGCCTGTCACTTTCTACCTCATCTCTCCTTCCAACCTGTCACTGTTCTACTCCTCTCTCCTTCCAGCCTCACTGTTCTACTCTTTCTCCTCCTCTCTCCTTCCAGCCTGTCACTGTTCTCCTCCTCCCTCCCTCTCTCTTCCATCCCTGTTCACTGTCTACGTCACTACTCCTCTCCTCTCCTTCCAGCCTGTCACTGTTCTACCACTCTCTCTCTCCTTCCAGCCTGTACTGTTCTACCTCACTTCCCTCTCCTCCTTCCAGCCTGTTACTGTTCTCAACCTCCTCTCTCCTTCCAGCCTGTCACTGTTACCTACTCTCCTCTCCCTCCCTTCCAGCCTGTCACTGTTTCTACTCACTTTCTCCTCTCTCCTCCTCCAGCCTGTTCTTGTCACCTACCTCCTCTCTCCTTCCAAGCCTGTACTGTTCTACCTCCTCTCTTCCTCCCAGCCTGTCACTGTCTACCTCCTCTCTCCTTCCAACCTGTCACTGTTCTATACTCTCTTCCCTTCCAGCCTGTCACTGTTCTACCTCCTCTCCTCCTCCAGCCTGTCACTGTTTCTACCTCCTCTCTCCTTCCAACCTGTCACTGTTCTAACTCTCTCTCCTTCCAGCCCTGTCACTGTTCTCCCTCTCTCCTTCCAACTGTCACTGTCTCTCCTCTCTCCCAGCCGTCACTGTTCTACCTCTTCTCTTCCCAGCCTGTCACTGTTTCTACTCCTCTCTCTTCCAACTGTCCTACTTCTCTCCTCTCCCTTCCAACCTGTCACTGTTCTATCTCTCCTCCTGTTCTACTCCTCTCTCCTCCAGCCTGTCACTGTTCTACCTCTCTTCTCCTTCCAACCTGTCACTGTTCTACCTCCTCTCTCCTTCCAGCCTGTCACTGTTCTACCTCTCTCTCCTTCCACCTGCCTCACTGTTCTACCTCCTCTCTCCTTCCAGCCTGTCACTGTTCTACCTCCCTCTCTCTCCCCCTGTCACTGTTCTACCTCCTTCCTTCCAGCCTGTCACTGTTCTACCTCTTCTCCTTCCAGCCTGTCACTGTTCTACCTCCTCTCTCCTTCCACCTGTCACTGTTCTACCTCTCTCCTTCCAGCCTGTCACTGTTCTACCTCCTCTCTCCTTCCCACCGTCACTGTCACCTCTTCTTCCCTGTCCACCTGTTCTACCTCTCTTCCTTCCAGCCTGTCACTGTTCTACCTCCTCTCTCCTTCCAGCCTGTCACTGTTCTACCTATCTCTCCTTCCAACCTGCTCACTGTCTACTCCCTCCTCCTTCCAGCCTGCACTTGTCTACCTCTTCTCTCCTCTCTTCCTCCAGCCTGTTCACTGTTTCTCCTCACTTTCTCCTCTCTCCCTTCCAGCCTGTTACTGTTCTTCACTCTCCTCTCTCTCCTTCAGCCTGTCACTGTTCATCCACTCTCCTCTCCTCTCTCCAGCCTGTCACTGTTCTACCTCCTCTCCTTCCAGCCTGTCACTGTTCTACCTCTCTCTTCCTTCCAACCTGTCACTGTTCTACCTCTCTTCTCCTTCCAACCTGTCATGTTCTACCTCCTCTCTCCCCCTGTCACTGTTCTACCTCCTCTCTCCTTCCAGCCTGTCACTGTTCTACCTCTCTCCTTCCCAGCCTGTCACTGTTCTATCCTCTCCTCCTTCCAACCTGTCACTGTTCTTACCTCCTCTCTCCTTCCAGCCTGTCACTGTTCTACCTCCTCTCTCCTCCAGCCTGTCACTGTCTACCTCTCTCTCCTTTCCAGCCTGTCACTGTTTCTACCTCTCTCTCCTTCCACCTGTCACTGTTCTACCCTCCTCTCTCCCTTCCACCTGTCACTGTTCTACCTCTCTCTCCTTCCAGCCTGTCACTGTTCTACCTCCTCTCTCCTTCCAGCCTGTCACTGTTCTACCCTCTCTCCTTCCACCTGTCACTGTTCTACCTCCTCTCTCTCCTTCCAGCCGTTCACTGTCTCTCACTCTCCTCTCTCCTTCCAGCCGTACTGTCTACCTCACTCTTCCTCTCTCTATTCCAGCCGCACTGTCTTCCTCACTCCCCTTCTCCCTCTCTTCTCCTCCACCTGTTTACTGTTCTACCTCACTTCCTCCTCTCTATCCTTCCAGCCTGTTACTGTTCTACCCTTCCACTTCTCCTCCTTCCTCTCCTCCAGCCTGTTACTGTTCTACCTCACTTCCTCCTCTCTCTCCTTCCAGCCTTGTTACTGTTCACCTCACTCTCCTCTCTCTCCTTCCAGCCTGTTACTGTTCTACTCCACCTACCTCTCTCTCCTTCCAGCCTGTTCACTGTTTCTACCCTCACTCTCCTCTCTCTCCTTCCAGCCCTGTTTACTTGTCTACCTCAACTACTTCCTCCTCTCTCCTTCCAGCCTGTCACTGTTCTACCTCACTTCTCCTCTCTCTCCTTCCAGCCTGTCACTGTTCTAACCTCACTCTCCTCTCTCCCTTCCAGCCCTGTACTGTTCTACCTCACCACTTCTCTCTCTCGCTTCCAGCCTGTTACTGTCTATCCTCACTACCCTCTCTCTCCTTCCAGCCTGTCACTGTTCTACCTCTCACACTCTCTCTCTCCTTCCAGCCTGTTACACTGTTCTACCTCACTACTCCTCTCTCTCCTTCCAGCCTGTTACTGTTCATCCTCACTACTCCTCTCTCTCCTTCCAGCCGTTACTGTTTCATCCTCACTCCCTCTCCTTCCAGCCTGTTCACTGTTCTACCTCACTACCTCCTCTCTTCCCTTCCAGCCTGTTACTGTTCATCCTCCTACTCCTCTCTCTCCTTCCAGCCCCTGTTACTGTTCATCCTCACTACTCCCTCTCTCCTTCCAGCCCTGTTACTTTCTACCTCACTACTCCTCTCTCCTCCCCTTATGTCTCTCTCTTCTTACTCCTCTTTACAACCCCTGCCTGCAATTGTAAACTAATTATTCCATCCCTCCCCTCCCTCCCTCCTCTTCCTTTTAGGCTCCCGAGTGGTGCAGCAATGTCTAAGACACTGCTCTCAGTGCCTGGAGGTTCACTACTGACCCTGGTAGATCCGGGGCTTTTCACACAACCTGCCAAGATCGGGAAAGTCCCATAGGGGCCGCGCACAATTGGCCCAGTGTCGTCCGGGTTAGGCGAGGGTTTTGGCCGTCATTGTAAAATCTGAATTTGTTCTTAACTGATTTGCCTAGTTAATAAAGGTGAAACATACATTCCTCCTCCTTTCATCTCAGTTCTGTGCCGTGGCTTCCAGGGTGATTCCCTCAGAAACTAAAACCCCAAAACTAAGCAGAGATCTGCTGGACTTGGATATGCTGTTGATTTGTTTAAAAAACATATTAGGATAATTTGCAAAATCAAAAAATGTTAGACTCTCCCACTGTAGACTACCTTCCACCAGCCAGAGCCCCGCTGTAGACTACCTCACCAGGCCAGAGCCCCCTTTAGACACTACCTCCACCAGCCAAAGCCCCGCTGTAGCCTACCTCACCAGGCCAAAGCCCCCGCTGTTAGACTACCTCCCCAGGCCAAAGCCCCGCTGTAGACTACTCACCAGCCAGAGCCCCGCTAGACCCTCCAGCCAAGCCCCCTGTAGAACACTCCCCCAGGCCAAGCCCCCTGTAGACTACCTCCCAGGCCAAAGCCCCGCTGTAGACTACCTCCCCAGCAAAGCCCCCTGTAGACTACTCCCAGGCCAACCCCCCGCTGTAGACTACCCCCCAGGCCAAAGCCCCCCTGTAGACTACCCCTCCCCAGGCCAAAGCCCCCTGTAGACTACCTCCCAGGCCAAAGCCCCCCTGTAACTACCTCACCAGGCCAAAGCCCCCTGTAGACTACTCCACCAGCCCAAAACCCCCGCTGAGACTACCTCACCCAGGCCCAAGCCCCTGTAGACTACCTCCAGGCCAAAGCCCCGCCTGTAGACTACCTCACCAGGCCAAAGCCCCCTGTAGACTACCTCCCCAGGCCAAAGCCCCCCTGTAGACTACTCCCAGGCCAAAGCCCCCGCTGGTAACTACCTCCCCAGGCCAAAGCCCCGCTGTAGACTACCTCAACCAGGCCCAAAGCCCCCTGTAGACTACCTCCCCAGGCCAAGCCCCGCGGTAGACTACCTCCCCGGGCCAAAGCCCCGCTGTAGACTACCTCATCCGGCCAAACCCCCGCTTAGACTACCTCACCAGGCCAAAGCCCCCTGTAGACTACCTCAGCTGGATGGCTCTTGTAAGCTAAGAGGAAAGTAAATGAAGCACAGAGTTGTAGTGTTGTTTTCTCTTGGCTTAAACCAGTGTGTTGCTTGCTTGTAGTAGGACCAGTACCAGTTGTAAGAATATACAGTACCAGTCAAAAGTATGGACACACCTACTCATTCAAGGGTTGTCTTTATTTTTACTATTTTCTGCATTGTAGCATAATAGTGAAGACATCCAACTATGAAATCACCATATGGAATCATGTAGTAACCAAAATGTGTTAACAAATCAAAATACATTTTATATTTGAGATTCTTCAAAGTAGCATTATATTTGAGATTCTTCAAAGTAGCCACCCTTTGCCTTGAACACAGCTTTGCACACTCTTGGCATTCTCTCAACCAGCTTCATGGAGGTAGTCACCTGAATGTATTTCAATTAACAGTGGTGCCTCTTAAAATTAATTTGTGAATTTCTTCCGTCTTAATGCTTTTGAGCCAATCAGGTGGTATACAGAAGATAGCCCTATTGGGTAAAAGACCAAGTCCATTTTATGGCAACAACAGCTCAAATAAGCAAAGAGAAACGACAGCCATCGTTATTTAAGACATGAAGGTCAGTCAATACGGAACATTTCAAGAACTTTTAAAGTTTCTTCAAGTGCAGTTGCAAAAACCATCAAGCGCTATGATGAAACTGGCTCTCATGAGGACCGCCACAGAAAAGGAAGACCCAGAGTTACCTCTGCTGCAGAGGATAGTTCATTAGAGTTACCAGCCTCAGAAATTGCAGCCAAAATAAATGCTTCACCAGAGTTCAAGTAACAGACACATCTAAATATCAACGTTCAGAGAGACTGCGGCCCTCATGGTCTAATTGCTAAGAAACCACTACTAAAGGACACCAATAAGAAAAAAAGAGAGAGTTGCTTGGGCTAAGAAACAAGAGCAATGGACATTAGAGCCAGTGGAATCTGTCCTTAGTCTGATGAGTCCAAATGTGAGATTTTTGTTCCTACTGCTGGTCTTTGTGCGACGCAGAGTAGGTGAATGGATGATCTCTGCATGTGTGGTTCCCACATGAGAAGCATGGATGAGAAGCTGTGATGGTGTGGGGGTGCTTTGCTGGTGACACTGTCTGTGATTTATTTAGAATTCAAGGCACACAACCAGCATGGCTACACAAGCATTCTGCAGCGATATGCCATCCATCTGTGAACACTTAGTGGGACTATCATTTGTTTTCAACAGGACAATGACCCAACACACCTCAGGCTGTTGTAAGGGCTATTTCACCACAAAGAACAGTGATGGAGTGCTGCATCAGATGACCTGGCCTCCACAATCACCCGACCTCAACCCAATTTAGATGGTTTGGGATATGTTGGACTGCAGATGTGAGAAAAAGCAGCCAACATTTGCTCAGAATATGTGGAACTCCTTAAAGCATTCCAGGTGAAGCTGGTTGAGAGAATGCCAAGAGTGTGCAAAGCTGTCATCAAGGCAAAGGGTGGCTACTTTGAAGAATCTAAATTAGATTTTGATTTGTTTAACACTTTTTTAGTTACTACATAATTCCATATGTGTTATTACATAGTTTTGATGTATTCGCTATTATTCTAMAATGTAGAAAATAGTAAAAAATAAAGAAAAACCCTTGAATGAGTAGGAGTGTCCAAACTTTTGACTAGTACTGTAAGCTGTACCAGCCAGAAGAGGACTGGMCACCCCTCGGAGCCTGGTTCCTCTTCAGGCTTCTTCCTACATTTCTGCCTTCTAGGAAGTTTTTCGTAGCCAGTGTGCTTCTGCCTCTGCATTGCTTGCTCTTTGGAGTTTTCGGCTGGGTTTCTGTAAAGCACTTTGTGACAACTGTTGATGTAAAAAGGTCTTTATTATATACATTTGATTGATTGATTGATTGATTGATTGATTGACCAGTTGTAGGATATAAGCTGTCACTGTCATCAACATGTCCTCTCTTAAGACTGTGCTAAGATCATGAGGAATTCCTAAGTTTGGGGATAAATCATTTTAATGACCATTGATACATTTCCCAGATCATAGATTACACCTTTAATGTCCTTTGTTCTGGATTCTCTGGGTGAAAATAGGCAAGTGTTTTAGTTGAAATAGCAGCCTGCTATGTTGGTATATTGGTTTTCTTAATTCACCCTCCGTTTAACTTAAAGTATGACCTAATAACTTCTACTATGTTGGGTAATTGGAGTCTTTGGCAGCAAGGAGGGGAGAAGGATTGTTTAAATTAAATTAATTTCTCCAAATTGGCCTGTTTTCTAGTCTGAAGGGAGAAGGACGGGGAGGGACAATTGGGTTTAAAGAGGCATTATTTACAAGCGGTATTCACTTTCAGGGTTTAATTGTTAACGAATCAGCACTGGCTAATTAATTCAATTAATTGTGCCTGGAAGAATGTGGGGTATTCAATCTGGGATGCCCCAGAAATGTGGCTGTGTATCAAAGGATGGGTTTTAGATGCATCTTAGAGAGAGAGAATGTTAACAGGAGGAAAGGAAGGAGATTAAAACAAGGGGGGGGACAGATTGGAGGGAGGGAGGGAGAAATGGAGACATAGATTAGAGAGGAGAGAAAGAAAGAAAGAGATGGAGCAAGATTGTAAAGCCTTGTTCACACTGCAGGCCTTAACGCTCAAATCAGTTTTGTTTTTCAAATCCGTTTTGGACTATTGACTGTACAAACAGCAAGTTACAAGGGACCAAATCAGATTTGTGTGTGTTCAGACAGCGGTAATTTGCTGAAAAGGCTACTCTAGTTATCATGTTTGCAGTGGTGTCGGCTGATTGGTGGTGGTGCTCGTGCTTCCTATCACTCAGAAATTACGTAGCAAGCTAAGGTGACAACAATGCCTGTCATGGATGTTTCCCAGTTGCTTTGAATGTTCAAAATCATAGGGCAAGAAGACTTTTAAAGCCTTAAAGGATAAGAAGATCCAACTTTCAAAACAAATCCTGTTTGGCTAGCCACACCAGTCAACTAGCTAGCCACACCAGTCAACTAGCTAGCCACAGCTGTCAACTAGCGTGCCACAGCTGTCAACTAGCTAGCCACAGCTGTCAACTAGCTAGCCACAGCTGTCAACTAGCTAGCCACAGCTGTCAACTAGCTAGCCACAGCTGTCAACTAGCTAGCCACAGCTATCAACTAGCTAGCCACAGCTGTCAACTAGCTAGCCACAGCTGTCAACTAGCTAGCCACAGCAGTATCTGTTTAGCTTTCTAGCACATTCACTCATGTGTTTGTAAAGAATTAACAAGCTAGTTAGTTAGCTACCACACGTTCTTATCAAACTGTCAACAGAGTAGGTAGCAAGCAACAAGATATGCCGAATAACAGTCTAAAAACCACTTGCGGGCAAATAAATCAGATTTTACCGTTCAGACGGCCAGGATTCAGATTTGTATCTGACTTCAAACCACCTACGAAGGTGGTTTGAAATGTGGCTTGAAATATCCTATTCCATGTGCTTTTTGTCTGTTCAGACTGCAGGGAAAAGAACAGACTCGAATCGGATATGCAAATAAATAGGATTGGAGTCCCTTAAAACCGCCAATGTGAACATGGCTTAAGAGAGAAATAGCAAAATAGCGTGATTCGAGAGAGAGAGAAAGCGAGAGAGAGAGAAAGAGAGAGAGAGAGAGAGAGAGAGAGAGAGAGAGAGAGAGAGAGAGACAGACATATGGTGGAGTTCAGAGGGCTGCTTCTATAGACAAGCTGATGATTTGTCGTGATGTACGTTGAACGATGGGGAGGAGAGGAGAGCAGCGTCTGCATCCCAAATGGCACTCTATTCCATATTTAGTGCAGAACTTTTGACCAGTGCCCTACATAGGGAATAGGGTGCCATTTGGGATGCACTGAATTAAAAGTAGTGACCTTTAACCAACAGCATTAGTTTAACCTCTCCCCCCCACCCACCGGCCGTCTGCTCCAGGCCTGTAATGGGATGATGGCTACGGCTATTAGGATGATGAAATACACAAATAAGTGACTTTAGCCGAGCGCCTGAGCCCTTCTCGGGTGCGGGGGCTGCCCGGCTGCTGTTTCTGTCCATCTTTGATGGTGCAGTCGGCTATGGAAACAATTTAATCTTTTTAATAGAATCTTATAGCACACACACACACACACACACACACACACACACACACACACACACACACACACACACACACACACACACACACACACACACAAACACACACACACACACACACGCAAAGGAGATTGTCCTGCTGATAAGAGGAAGGCCATACAGCCTTTGTGTTGAAGGAGCTAAATTCCCAATATGTAGAGTGGGTGGCATTCCATTTTGAGGAACTTTGGGACTCTGGAGGTCATCGCTGATCCTAGTTTGTATAACTGTATAACTGGGTTATTTACATTCCTTGTAGTTCTATAACTTGTGTGTATGATGTAATAATAATAATAATAACAATAATAATAACAATAATATTATATTATATGCCATTTAGCAGTCGCTTTTTGCTAAAGCAACGTACAGTCATGTGTGCATACATTTTACTTACGGGTGGTCCCGGGAATGGAAAACACAACCAATGCGCTACCAACTGAGCTACATGTGGGATCTTGAAGACAAGGTTGTTGGCACATAAGATGCAACCAAACAGAGAACAGAACCATATCATGTAGACTAGCTCATGATTAAGCAACCTGAGATTGTTGTGTGGTATCAGGTTAACGTAGGATGTTGGGATGTAGGATGTTGGGATGTGGAATGTTGGGCTGTAGGATGTTGCGATGTAGGATGTTGGGATGTAGGATGTTGGACTGTAGAAGTCAAACAAAACCAGTAGTAGAATAATGTGTCTCAGTCAGTGGAGGATGGCGCTTGCAACACCAAAGGTTGTGGGTTCGATTCCCACTGGGGTCACCAATACATAAAATGTATGCACGCATGACTGTAGTTCGCTTTGGATAAAGTGTCTACTAGGTGACATATCTTATTCTTATATTAATATTAGGTATCATTACTTGATTGATAACAGATGAGAGTTGTAATGAAGTTATGAACCAACTGTCAAATTACTGTACACTCAGCAACACTCACTGCAATCACATTTTMTGTCATTTTATTTTAGCCTGACGACGCTCGCCCGACTCCTTTTACTAAGAATTTGATTTTCCTAAGATTTCATTTTCAACAGTGCATCATATCCTCTGGAATGGCTGTGTAGAGAAGGAGAATCATAAGACAAAGGACATCAAACAAATGTGTGTCCCAAATTGCACCCTATTCCATATATAGTGCACTATAGTGACATGTGGGCCCTGTTAAAAAGTAGTCTATTATAGGGAATAGTGTGCTATTTGGGACACATATAAATTGTAAACTTCCAAGTAAATAACCTCTTCTCCCAATCATACATCTGCACTGCCAGTGGTTTATAAATGTAACCTATTTGTAGCAATGTGTTAGCCATTACCTAGACGAGCTGGGAAGACATTACAGAAAACCTTGCCTCGGCAGGCCAGTAACCYAAGTACCTCATCAGCATTTCTGCAACCTCACACACACACAGCACTATGTCACACAGACATACGAGCACACTGACTCCTCCAGCCTCTTCCTGGTGATGGCTGGCTTTGCTTTCTCATGTTTTAACAAAGGGTTACATCATCCACATAGCTAGCTGCCAAGAACGAGGGAATTGAGGGAAAGAAAGAGATCTCTTGCATCCACAATACCCTTCTTTCTTTCAGCACCAGTTCATTCTAAAGGCCTCTCTCTCTCTCTCAGCCTGCACAGAGCAAACATGTCTAGGTGTCTCCCTCTTTTCCCTGAACTGTCTCTCCAATTCTAGAGCCTCAAGTCTGCCTGACGCTCCTCAAACCCTAGGGTTTTGGTTTCAAGACCAGAGACAAGAACAGACATTGAAGAACAAGAACGAGGCAGACAGCATGAAGTGAGAGCAACACATATTGATTCTCAGTGGTCACCCAGACAATGCAAAAGAAGCATCTGGACAGTGAGAGAAGAGCTCGAGAGAGAATGAGAGACAGGGAGAGAGAGACAGAGAGACTACAGAGAGAATGAGAGATATGGAGAGAGAGAGAGGAAGAGAGACGAGAGAGAGAGAGCAGATGAGAGAGAGAGAAGAGAGAGAGCATACGAGAGAAGAGAGAGAGAGAGAGATGACAGAGAGAGAGTAACATACAGAGAGATGAGAGAGAGAGAACTCGAGATGGAAGTAGAGACCATAAAGGATGTAGAGAGAAGAGAGAGAGATGACAGAGAGAGAGAGAGAGAGAGAGAGAGAGAGAGAGAGACGAGAAGAGAGAGAGAGAAGGAGAGAGAGCGAGCATACAGAGAGAGAGAGAGAGCGAGACATACAGAGAGAGAGGAGAGAGAGAAGAGAGAGAGGAGATAGAGAGAGAGAGAGAGAGCAGAGAGAGAGAGAGAAAGAGAGACATACAAGGGAGAGAGCGAGCAAGATATAACAGTTTAAATTGCACCAGTCAAGCAGCTCTCTCATCTCTCCTCTGCAGCCACAGCTAAACCTGTTCTCATCTCTGTCCTTATTCTTAGGCATGTAGATGTACATTTAGCCATGGAGACACAGTGCCCCCTGCAGGTGATCAGACTACTGGCAGACTGCGTGGGTTCAAATCAAATCAAATTTTATTTGTCACATACACATGGTTAGCAGATGTTAAATCGAGTGTAGCGAAATGCTTGTAACATGTTCAGTACTTAGGGTCTGTTCCTTTTCCTGTCTGTCTGATAGGACACCTTTCACTCTACTGCTAGTGAAGCAGGACTAGTTGGGTAGTTGAGAGAAGTCTCTCTCACACACACTAACACACACCACCCACATACACACGTGCAGAAACACGTACAGACACATATAAACACACACCTACACACACACACACACACACACACACACACACGCACTCACAGTTTGTATAGTGGCTGGATGTGAGTCATTGTTTCAGAGCATCGACGTCCATCCACTCAGACAGCACTCTGCCTTGTGTTTCACTCAACACAGAGAGAGAGAGAGAGACTCTCAGAGAGCTAACCTCATCTCAAATAAAACCCACTACACAGCCCACAGCATCCGGGTGGAGAGGGAGGCAGTGTCGCAATATTGAACAGAATCAATGAACATATTGTAGGAGTGAACAAAAACAACTAGCAGGGCCGGCTCCAGGTATAAGCAACATAAGCGGTAGTTTAGGGCCCCTGGCCACTAGGGGGCTCAGACCCAAAAAACTACTTTATTTTGTATTTATTTTCGGAACTCAGTCGGGGTCTCAACTTACTATTGAGAGTAAGAATAGTGGAATTAACCAGATGCAATTTCGCAAATGGGTTAGCCATCAGCAGTTTTCTCTTATGTCAGTCACTGACAGTCACTCAATTAGCCATTTCAGCCAACAATTCTTTTGATTGGTAGTTACTCTAATCAGCTATCTAAACTTAGTAAGTAATCATGGCCGAATACCGACCGGGCACGCAGGGCACGTGCCCAGGGTCCCTAACCTCCAGGGGGCCCCCATTGATTTTGTTAGTCATTACCACTCAGATATCATATAAACACTGCATAAGTCATTACAAAATGTGTATAATTACAGAACATTAGCTTTAAAAYGGCAAAAATATATGATATGATCTGATGTTAGACCACTCTCCATTCTACTGGTATGGTCTGATGTTTAGACCACTCTCCATTCTACTAGTATGGTCTGATGTTGAGACCACTCTCCATTCTACCTGGCTGGATCTGATTTGTTTAGACCACTCCCATCTACTCAGTAAGGTCACTTGATGGTTGAGACGCGGGAGTCTCCATATCTAACATGGCGTATGGTCTGGATGTTGAAGACTCAACTCCGCATTCTACTGGTATGGTCTGATGTTTAACCACTCTCCATTCTACTAGTATGGTCTGATGTTGAGACCACTCTCCATTCTCTAGATATGGTCTGATGTTTAGACCACTCTCCATTCTACTAGTATGGTCTGATGTTTTGAGACCACATCTCTCCAGGGTCTACTGTGTATTGGTCTGATGTTTAGACCATCTCCATTCTACTGGTATGGTCTGATGTTTAGACCACTCTCCATTCTACTAGTATGGTCTGATGTTGTGAGACCACTCTTGTCTCATGTCTGACGTTAGTATGTTGACTTGATGTTGATTGACCACTCTCCATTCTATCTGGTTATGGTTGTCATGTTAATGCGTCTGTACTCTAGTAGTGATAGACCACTCTCCATTTCTTACTAGTATGGTCTGATGTTAGGACCACTTCTCCATTCTACTAGTATGGCGAGGAGCATCTCCATGATGATCTGATGGCCACTCAGTCTTGTAAGCCTCGATGTTAACTATCTTCATCTACTAGTATGGTCCTGATGTTGAGACAACTCCTCCATTCTCTAGTATGGTCTGAGTGTTTAAGACCACTCGTTCACTTCTATGTGTGGTCTTCGTTGGACCATGCGTCTCCATTCTACTGGTATGGGCCTGATGTTGAGATGTACTCATCTCCCATTTCTATCTAGGTATGGTCTGAAGTTTTGTTGAGACCACTCTCCATTTCTGACTATGTATGGCTTGATGTTTAGAGCAATCTCCATTACTAGTCTAGTAAGTGATGCCTGATGTAGACACTCTCCATTTCTACTAAGTAGGGTTCTGATGTTGAGACCGACTCTCCTTCTACCTGGTATTTCCTGATGTTTAGACCACTCTGCTCATTCTACTTAGTGGTCTGATGTTGAGACCCACTCTCCAATTTATCTATGTTGGTCTTGATGGTTGAAGACCACTCCTCTCATGTCTTACTGGGTAATGATCTGAATGTTTAGACCACTCTCCATTCTCCTGTATTGGTCTGGATGTTGAAGACCCTCTCCATTCTTACTAGTATGGTCATGACTTGAACCATCTTCCATTCTGCCTAGTATGGTCTTGATGTTTAGACCACTCTCCATTCCTATGGTGTGGTCTCGATGTTGTTGCAGACTGCACTTCTCCTGATTCTAAGCTGGTAGGCCCTGATGTTAGACCACTCTCCATTCCTACTGAGTCATGGTCTGACTTGTTGGGAGACCAGCGTGCTCGCGTTCTTTACTGGTGTGGTCTGATGCGTTGAGAACCTAGCTGCGTCCCATTCTACTGTGTGTCGGTCTGTATTGTTTTTGAGACCACTCTCCATTTCTGACTGGTGTAGTGGGGGCCTGATGGGTTTAATACGACTTCTCCTAGTAACGTTTTTCCGTCTTTGTTGAAAATAAGAATTAGTTTTCTAGATCATGATTTGCTAGCTAAATTAAAGGTTAAATAATGACAACTTTATAAAAGCCAAGCTGAAGCAGGTCTTTCTAATCAATAATGCGGAGAGTAAGCGCAGAGTAATAGAGGCGTGGGAGAAACGTCGTTGAAAATGGTATCCCAAGTCATCTCTTAGGATCTGAGAGGATTTGGAATAGGTGGCGCAACGCGTACGATCAGTTCTACTAGCCCAATCAGAAGGCAAGGTGGAATCTCTATGATAGCATATAACTTACACAGTTTGTTAATCAGCAATCACCTCAGGATGATCTCGAGGATGTGCCGAGGGGTATAGGGGTTTGATTAGGGATTTCAGGAACATGCATCGTTTCTTGTGAGAATACTGGTGTAGTGCCTAGTTATGTCTGGGGCTCAGGGTATAGATGCGTGGGCTAGGACTATGGCGATTCAAACTAGCTACAATAGGAGATGGAGAGAGCCATCATTCCGCTCCACATTCTCCACCATAATGCCTTATACGTATCTATCCGTTCTTATCCTATACCCATAGCAGTCTAGGGCCGCGTGTAGGAGCTAAGGTCAAAAGAAAGAAATGTGGACCTGGTAGGAGAGATTTCCAATCAGTAGCTGGAAATTGTTGGATAGAGAGAGTAACTCTCCTTTAACTATACCATTTCCTGTGTCTGTACACTGACCTGAGAAACTCCCAATTAATCAAGTAGTCCCTGAAATGGATGGGGACTGGCGTCCCCATCTTGGGGGAGCGAGGGAAGAAGAATATGAAGGGGAGGAGGAGAGCCTCACTCAGGCCACACACACAACACACACAGCTCACCGTCCCAAGACAATGACACTTATGCTTCTGTCAGATGGGGAGAGAGATAGGCGAACGGAAAAAAACCTGGGGGGACCAGCCTCCCCTGGTGCTCTTCAATGAACACTCCCCCCTCTCCGGGTCCTCTTCGGATGAATCACTGGCTGCCAGCCTTGTCTCTCTCATGAACACTGCCCCCCGTCCTCTCATGAACACTGCCCCCCTGTCCATCGTTCATGAACACTGGGCCTGCCCCGCCCCTTTCTGCTTCATAACTGACTGACCTGCCCCCCCCCTCCGGCTGTCCTCTTCAATGAACACTCTTGGCCTCCCCCTGTCTCTCTAACCCACGGCTTCCCCCCCCTGTCCTCTTCATGAACACTGGCCTGCCCCCCCCCTTCCCTGCTGTCATTGAACACTGCCCCGGCCGTTCTTCATGAACACTGCCGCCCCAAGTCCTTGCTGGTTCATTGAACACTGGCCTGCCCCCCCCTTTCCTCTCATTAGCACGTCGCCCCCCCCCCTGGTCTCTT
>NC_036858.1:61674899-61703368 GCF_002910315.2 Salvelinus sp. IW2-2015
GAGACCACTCTCCATTCTACTGGTGTGGTCTGATGTTGAGACCACTCTCCATTCTACTGGTGTGGTCTGATGTTGAGACCACTCTCCATTCTACTGTTATGGCCTGATGTTTAGACCACTCTCCTAGTACCTTTCCGTCATTGTAAATAAGAATTAGTTCTTAACTGATTTGCCTAGTTAAATAAAGGTTAAATAAAAATACATTTAAAAAAGCCAAGCTGAAAGGTCTTCATATATAATGGGAGAGTAGCGAGAGTAGAGAGGCGTTGGGAGAAAAGGTCGTCTGAAATGGACCCCAAGCCACTTCTGTAGATCTGAGAGGATTGGATAGGTGGGAGCAACGTGGTAACATTTCTACCTAGCCAATCAGAAGGCAAGGTGAATCTAATAGCATAAAGCTTACACAGTTTGTATCCAATCACCTCAGATGATCTCGAGGAGTGCCGAGGGGTATAGGGTTGATTAGGGATTCAGAACATCATGTTCTTTGAAATACTGTGTAGTGCCTAGTATGTCGGGGCTAGGGATAGATGAGTGCTAAGGACTATGGGATTCAGAACTAGGCCTACATAGAGATGGAGAGAGTCCATCATTCCCCCACATTCCCACCATAATGCCTATTACTGTATCTATCCAGTCTTATCCTATACACCCTACAGTCTAGGCCCGTGGTGTAGGAGCTAGGTCAAAAAAAGAACATGTGTGGACCTTGGCTAGGAGAAGATTTCCAATTCAGAGCTGGAATTGTGTGGATAGAGAGAGTACTTCCTTTAACTATACCATGTCCCTGTCTGACACTGACTCTGAGAAACCTCCCAATTATTCAAAGCCCTGATGGATGGGGACTGGCTGTCCCCACTGGGGGAGGAGGGGAAGAGGAATATGAAGGGGAGGAGGAGAGCCCCACTCACCACACACACACACACACACAGCTCACCTCCAAGACAATGACTTAGGCTTTCTGTCAGATGGGGAGAGAAGAAAGCAACGGAGAGAAAAACCTTTGGGGACCAGCCCTCCTCCTGGTCCTCTTCATGAACACTGCCCCCCCGTCCTCTTCATGAACACTGGCCTGCCCAACCTGTCCTCGTTCATGAAACACTGCCCTCCCCGTCTCTTCATGAACACTGCCCCCCTGTCCTCTTCATGAACACTGGGCCTGCCCCCCCCCCCTTTCCTCTTCATGACAACTGCCCCCCCCCCCCCTGTCCTCTTCATGAACACTGGCCTGCCCCCCCCCCCTTTTCCTCTTCATGAAACACTGGGCCTGCCCCCCCCTTCTTCATGAACACTGCCCCCCCCCGTTCCTCTTCATGAACACCGGGCCCCCCATGTCCTCTTCCATGAACACGGCCTGCCCCCCCCCTTCCTCTTCATGAACACTGCCCCCCCCCCCCTGTCCTCTTCATGAACACTGGCCTGCCCTCCCCCCTGTCCTCTTCATGAACACTGGCCCCCCTCCCCGCTGTCCTCTTCATGAACACTGGCTGCCCCCACCTGTCCTCTTCATGAACACTGCCCCCCCCCCCCCCGTCCTCTTCATGAACACTGGCAGCCCTCCCCTGTCCTCTTCATGAACACTGCCCCCCCTGTCCACTTCATGAACACTGGCCTGCCCCCCCCCTTTCCTCTTCATGAACACTGGCCTGCCCCCCCCCCCCTTCATGAACACTGGCCTGCCCTCCCCTGTCCTCTTCATGAACACTGCCCCCCGTCCTCTTCATGAACACTGGCCAGCCCTCCCCCTGGTCCTCTTCATGAACACTGGCCAGCCCTCCCCTGTCCTCTTCATGAACACTGCCCCCCCGTCCTCTTCATGAACACTGCCCCCCTGTCCTCTTCATGAACACGGGCCTGCCCCTCCCCCTTTCCTCCTTCATGAAACACTGGCCAGCCCCTCGCCCCCTGTCCTCTTCATGAACACTGCCCCCCCCTGTCCTCTTCATGAACACTGCCCCCCCCGTCCTCTTCATGAACACTGGCCAGCCCTCCCCCTGGTCCTCTTCATAACACTGCCCCCCCCCCTGTCCTCTTCAGTGAACATGGCCTGCCCTCCCCTGTCCTCTTCATGAACACTGCCCCCCCGTCCTCTTCATGAACACTGGCCTGCCTTAGTTGGACATTCATCAACTTCCCTCTCTACAGACTCAAGTTGGGGTGGCACCTTAATTAGGGAGGACGGGCTCGTGGTAATGGCTGGAGTGGAACGGTATCAACGACATACTCCCTCAGCAGCCTCCACTGGTGCGTGGGTGTGTCTAGCATCTTCCTCCCAGACACTCCACAGAGTCATACACCACTAGAGATGCATAGCTTTTCTCTCCCAGCAAGGAATCCCTGACTACATTCTCCTGATAGGGTCTGTGGTATGAACAGGGGAAACGATTATATTGGCACTAGCTTGACAATGACATTATCCAAATAGCAATAATTGATCAAAATATAAAGCCTTCAGTGTAAATCAATACTAAAACTGTCTCAACCTCGAGGCCTATTTCCTGATGTTTGTGTTAGCTAGAGCTGGGATGCTAAACACTGAAGGGTCCCACCATTTAATGTCCTAACAACACAGACCGAACCGACCATTTATCGAGGACCTTTTACGGATGTTGATAATAATGACAAGCAGCCTTTTCTAGAGGAATGTGAAGTTTGAAAATAAATAAGTCTGCTAATATGGGATTTTGCTAACGAAACAACTGAAAGCTACATCATTCAAAGTAGTAGTAGTAGTTTTAAGGGTAATATAAAACATGAACTGCTACACATTAATGTGGTAAACATATCCTTTAATTTATCGTTATGGTAATTCAGTCAACCTACTGTGATATGGATTTTGGTCCATATCACCCAGCTCTAGTGTGAGCACTGAGCAGGACTAAGTCTATACCAGGACAGAATAGCTTGTGAATGTGTTCGCTTCCCTGCACATAAAGGCTCAAACGGCAGGCAAGGATAACCCCATCCCTGTATCCCTGTACTGCCTCTCCCTCCTGGAAGCTGATATTATTAACTGGTGTTTTTCAGTGCAGAATTCTCCTCTTCTCCTCCCAGTGAGCAAGGGCAGTCACATTACTGTTCAATAGAGCAGACACTTCTCCTCTCCTCCTCCCTGTGAGCAAGGGCAGTCACGTTACTGTTCAATAGAGCAGACACTTCTCCTCTTCCTCCTCCCAGTGAGCAAGGGCAGTCAGTTACTGTTTCAATAGAGCAGAACTTCTCCTCTCCTCCTCCCGTGAGCAAGGGCAGTCACAGTTACTGTTCAATAGAGCAGACACTTCTCCTCTCCTCCTCCAGTGAGCAAGGGCAGTCAATTACTGTTCAATAGGAGGCAGACCACTTCTCCTCTCCTCCTCCCTGTGAGCAAGGGCAGTCATGTTACTGTTCAATAGAGCAGACACTTCTCCTCTCCTCCTCCCAGTGAGCAAGGGCAGTCATGTTACTGTTCAATAGAGCAGACACTTCTCCTTGCCAGTGGCATTTATTCTCATTCCTGGTGCAACAATCACAAGTTAGCACTAGAAGTTACCTCTGTCCATCCCCTCCACCCTGAGATTACACAGACCCATAAAGACCTCAAAAACAAATCCAATTTTGATAAACTCCCATATCTTTTGGGTGAAATACCACAGTCTGTAATCACAGCAGCAAGATTTGTGACCTGTTGCCACAAGGAAAGGGAAACCATTGAAGAACAAACACCATTGTAAATACAACCCGTTTTTATGTTTATTTAATTTCCCTTTTGTACTTTAACTATTTGCACATCGTTACAACACTGTATATAGACATATGACATTTGTAATGTTTTTATTCTTTTGGAACCTTTGTGGGTGTAATGCTTACTGTACATTTTATTTGTTTATTATCTGTTTCACTTGCTTTGGCAATGTAAACATATGTTTCCCATGCCAATAAAGCCACTTAAATTGAATTGAGAGAGAGCAAGAGAGAGAAAGAGACAAAAAAAAATCAMATTTTATCTGTCACATGMGGCAAATACAACTGGTGTAGACTTTACCATGAAATGCTTGACCGATTGGCATTTGGCAGTCACGGTCAAAGACAAAGACAAACATTGCTCAGCTAGGGTGTGAGGGAGAGAATGTGTAGAGAGACCGATAGATTGACCACTCAGATCATTTAGAACCCTCTGCATGGGGCCTCTGGGGGTTAGGGTGGCAGTGTCCACTGGGCAGCATGTCCAGGCTCTGACAGTACTTACTGGACATAGTCTGGGTTATATCACTAGAGGCTAGAAGAGATACAGCTTATGTCAAAGTGACATCACACTCTCTGAACTCAGGGGAAATGGAAAGACAGCCTGTGAAGCGACTTCTGCTTTTGGATGTTAACAAGGCGACACTCCACTTAACTCCTCCTCCACATGTACTGGATTGGTTCAGAAGTGCAGAAGAGAACATCCCGACATGTTTTTCTCTCTTCAGGACCAGAAAGAAAGAAATGCCGCTTAGGCATCAATTACTTAGATCAAAACAGAATGATTGGGCGCGTTTGACATTGCAGCCGACTTTAAAGGTGAGTCGAAACATCATAAATAACTACTCAAGTCTCAAACCCACGTGGTAGTTTGACATCACTTTGACATAAGAGTGATTCCAAATGAAAGACGATGATTTGGGGGATTTTCACAAAATGTGATCTATACAATGGTCCTTTGGAGGAAGGATTGTTTACATATATTACACATATATTTATATTTGTATCTAAAAGCATAATTGAGAAGAATTCATCAAAGTTGGCATATTTATGGCATTTTGGCCTGCTGACAAAACCAGACGCGTGTACGTTGATTTTGTTCACCCACACCAGAAGCGATCAGAACACTCAGGTTGAAATTTCAAAACAAACTCTGAACCAATTATATTAATTTGGGGACAGGTCAAAAAGCATTAAACATTTATGGCAATTTAGCCAGCTAGCTTGCTGTTGCTAACCAATCTTGTCCTGGGATATACAGTTGAAGTCGGAACTTTACATACACTTAGGTTGGAGTCATTAAAACTCGTTTTTCAACCACTCCACAAATTTCTTGTTAACAAACTATAGTTTTGGCAAGTCGGTTAGGACATCTACTTTGTGCAAGTCATTTTTCCAACAATTGTTTACAGACAGATTATTTCACATATATCACTGTATCACAATTCCAGTGGGTCAGAACTTACATACACTAAGTTGACTGTGCCTTTAAACAGCTTGGAAATTTCCCGAAAATGATGTCATGGCTTTAGAAGCTTCTGATAGGCTAATTAACATAGTTTGAGTCAATTGGAGGTGTACCTGTGGATGTATTTCAAGGCCTACCTTCAAACTCTGTGCCTCTTTGCTTGACATCATGGGAAAATCAAAAGAAGCCAAGACCAGCCAAGACCTCAGAACAATTGTAGACCTCTGCAAGTCAGGTTCATCCTTTGGAGCAATTTCCAAACGCCTGTAGGTACCACGTTCATCTGTACAAATAATAGTACGCAAGTATAAACACCATGGGACCACGCAGCCGTCATACCACTCAGGAAAGAGACGCGTTCTGTCTCCTAGAGACGAACGTACTTTGGTGTCAAAGTGCAAATCAATCCCAGAACAATAGCAAAGGACCTTGTGAAGATGCTGGAGGAAACAGGTACAAAAGTATCTAGATTCACAGTAAAACGAGTCCTATATCGACATAACCTGAAAGGCTGCTCAGCAAGGAAGAAGCCACTGTACCAAAACCGYCATTAAAAAAGCCAGACTACGATTTGCAATTGCACATGGGGACAATGATCATACTGCCGAGACCTCAGATTAATGGACGATTAATTATGGACGATTTCAAGTTTTCATAACAAATCGGTAATCGGCATTTTTGGACACCGATCATGGCCGATTACATTGCACTCCACGAGGAGACTGCGTGGCAGGCTGACTACCTGTTATGCGAGTGCAGCAAGGAGCCAAGGTAAGGTGCTAGCTAGCATTAAACATATCTATAAAAAACAATAAATCTTAACATAATCACTAGTTAACTACACATGGTTGATGATATTACTAGTTTATCTAGCTTGTCCTGCGTTGCATATAATCGATGCGGTGCCTCTTAATTTATCATTGAATCACAGCCTACTTCGCCAAACGGGTGATTTAACAAGCGCATTCGCGAAAAAAGCACTGTCGTTGCACCAATGTGTACCTAACCATAAACATCAACGCCTTTCTTAAAATCAATACACAAGTATATATTTTTAAACCTGCATATTTAGTTAATATTGCCTGCTAACATTCATTTCTTTTAACTAGGGAAATTGTGTCACTTCTCTTGCGTTCTGTGCAACAGAGTCAGGGTATATGCATCAGTTTGGGCCACCTGGCTCGTTGCGAACTGTGTGAAGACTATTTCTTCCTAATAAAAGCGCATTTGCGGAAAAAAACACAATCGTTGCACGAATGTACCTAACCATAAACATCAATGCCTTTCTTTAAATCAATACACAGAAGTATATATTTTTAAACCTGCATATTTAGTTAAAAGAAATCCAGGTTAGCAAGCAATATTTAACTAGGGAAATTGTGTCACTTCTCTTGCATTCATTGCACACAGAGTCAGGGTATATGCAACAGTTTGGGCCGYCTGGCTCGTTGTGAACTAATTTGCCAGAATTTTACGTAATTATGACATAACATTGAAGGTTGTGCAATGTAACARGAATATTTAGACTTATGGATGCCACCCGTTAGATAAAATACGTAACGGTTCCGTATTTCACTGAAAGAAWAAACGTTTTGTTTTCTAAATGATAGTTTKGGGATTTGACCATATTAATGACCTAAGGCTCGTATTTCTAATTATATTATAATTAAGTCTATGATTTGATAGAGCAGTCTGACTGAGCGGTGGTAGGCAGCAGCAGGCTCGTAAGCATTCATTCAAACGACACTTTCGTGCATTTGCCAGCAGCTCTTCGCTGTGCTTCAAGCATTGCGCTGTTTATGACTTCAAGCCTATCAACTCCTGAGATTAGGCTGGCAATACTAAAGTACCCATTAGAACATCCAATAGTCAAAGGTTAATGAAATACAAATGGTATAGAGATAAATAGTCCTATAATAAATACAACCTAAAACTTCTTACCTGGGAATATTGAAGACTCATGTTAAAAGGAACCACCAGCTTTCATATGTACTCGTGTTCTGAGCAAGGAACTTAAACGTTAGCTTTTTTACATGGCACATATTGCACTTTACTTTCTTCTCCAACACTTTGTTTTTGCATTATTTAAACCAAATTGATTATGTTTCATTATTTATTTGAGACTAAATTGATTTTATTGATGTATTATATTAAGTTAAAATAAGTGTTCATTCAGTATTGTTGTAATTGTCATTATTACAAATATATATATAAAAATCGGCCGATTAATCGGTATCGGCTTTTTTGGTCCTCCAATAATTGGTATCGGTATCGCCGTTGAAAAATCATAATCGGTCAACCTCTAATTTATATATTTATACACACACACACGCACACAGTTTAACATAATATACTCTACAGGCATATCAAAGTTCAAGAGTGGGATCTCTGCTAGTTTTGGCCCATTTTATACAGAGAAATCGGCACAGTAGGCAAATCAATACACATCCTGCAAATCACCAGCAGATGGCGAGCATTTTGAATCAATTTTCACATTCACTCTGTTGGTAATGCTTTCAAATTGGATCATAACTCTAAAAGTAGCAGAGATTCCACTCTGGAACTTTGATTTGCCCGTAGAGCAGGGATGTCTACCCGTCAGCCCGCAGGCCGCATCCCTCGGATCAAAATGATCCCATGTCAGCTACAGTGGAGGCTGCTGAGGGGAGAACGTCTCATAATAATGGTAGGAACGGAGCAAATGGAATGGCATGGAAACCATGTGTTTGCTGTATTTGATACCATTCCACTGTTTCCTCTCCAATCATTACTGGGGCGGCAGGGTAGCCTAGTGGTTAGAGCGTTGGTCTAGTAACTGAAATGTTGCAAGTTCAAATCCCCGACAAGGTACAAATCTGTCGTTCTGCCCCTGAACAAGGCAGTTCCTAGCCACTGTTCCTAGGCCGTCATTGTAAATAAGAATTTGTTCTTAACTGACTTGCCTATTTAAATAAAAATTACCAAGAGCCCATTCTCCCCTATTAAGATGCCACCAACCTCCTGTGGCCAGCTAACATTGTTTAGATTGCTAAGTTGGTTTAGTGGCCAGCTATCTAAACCTGTTATCATGGTCGTTTAGTGGCCAGCTATCTAAACCTGTTATCATGGTCGAATTTCCAGTCGGGGGCCCCCATTGAATTTGTTCCTCAATCTCACTCAGATATCACATTAAAAATGTCTCTATGGCAAAATGTGTAAAAATGCAGGAAATTTGCTATAAAAAAAGCTAATTCTCCTCTCTGCCCCATGGAAAAATGACTAGAATTGTATGAAATTAGTTATCAAATTGCAAAATCTTCTCTCCGCCCCATGGTAAAATGTGTTTAATTGCAGCAAACTTGCTTTAAAAAAATGTTTCTCTACACCCCATGGCAAAATGTATATAATTGCACTCTAATTAACTCGAAAACTCCACTGTCACTAAATGGGGCCACTGAAATGTTTTGCTAGCAATGTGTGTGTGTGGGGAGTGGGGTTCTTCCACCATCTCCACACTCAGTTTGTGTGTTTACGCAGAACCGCGAGCAACTAGGCCCCTCATGATAAGTTATCCATCCCTGCCGTAGAGTATAATATGTTTTGGAAATCAAAATACTACTCTTACTACAGAGCAAGCGGTAARGCTTGATATGACAGCAATTTTTGCTTTGTACCATCCACAGATTAAACTTTATGGAGCCTGGGTAAGGCCAAAATGTCATAAATATACCAACTTTGATGAATTACTTTGATGAAATGTCAAATATGTGTCGACAATCCTTCCTCCAAAGGGCCATTCGATGGATTACATTTGGTGAAAATCCCAAAAAGCATGGTATTWTTTGTCCTGGTTTCATATGAAATCACTCATGTAAACTGTATCCAACCAGGCATACAGCACTGTAGTCTAAGAATCACTATCAGAAAATGTTTTGTTTGTTCACATAGCGAGGATATATCAAACTCTACTCCTTTTAAACATTAGGCTACATATCACACTTTCAAAAGTTATTACATAATGATGAACCATGATGGAGTGGAAGCAAATCATCATTCAATAAGCCTCTTTTCTTTTTAGGAGTTTGTCTACAGACAAGAGGCAGAGCACTCAGAAAGCTGAGAATATCCAAAATGTCCTCTTTTCACTCTGCATCTCCTCTCTGCCAAGTACACAACTCAGTGATGCCATCTTCAGATTAATATAGAAGATCTCTGGCTGTGTTTCAAACAGCACCCTATTCGCTATGTAGTGTACTACCTTTTGACCAGGGCCCTATGGTCTCCTGTCAAAAGTAGTGCACTAAATAGGGAATAGGGTCCCATTTGGGAAGTAGCCTCTATTTCCTCCATTAAGACTGGGTGACTCAGGGAGACATGTAATGTGCTTTGAACATTAAACACCATTAGCCAACGCTACACAGTGTGCACACACGCACGCACCCACAACCACGCGCACACAGTGCCCTGTCAGAAAGTAGGCCTCCATTAGCAAAACAACTGTCACTAAAAAGAGCCCTCATCAACATAAAGCTATACAAAAATTAACACATACTTAGAGCTTTGTAAATCCATTCCATTCCCAACTTTTTTTCTTTTTTTAATGGATTTTTTAATTCTAGTGGAACCCTTGTTGTGGGAATAATAATAACAGCAGAAGCAGAGAGCAATTTACATTTCAACGCCTATTACCACTGTTGTCAGTTACTAGAACAATTAACGAAGGTGACAAGACATTTTTTTCAATTAACTGGTCATCCAGAAAGAGATTTGAAAACAAATTTTGCCTGCTAAGAACCGAGCTGATGCTATGGGACACACACACACACACACACACACACACAGTGCTACAGAATTAATTGCTACAGATGTAGGATCTTAATTTGAGCCAGTTTGCTACAGCAAGAAAATAATCCTGCAGCAACAGGATATTTGAAATATTTTGTGGATTATAATAAATTGACATTTTGGTATGGGTTGATAGGGAAAATCAAGTCTGAAATTTCAAAGTGGAATTAAAAACTTCAGAAGCCATTTTAAACCTCAAATACACTAAAAGTTTTAAATGTCCTGCATTGCATGGTGATCAAATTAAAATCCTATACCTGTATGTGGGAATTTAATTTCCACTGTGTGATACGACTCAGGATTTCACTAACAAACATAGTTTAATTAATTCAAATAACGATAACAAAGACTAAAAAGGTCCTTCCAACGATATTGTTCAATGAAAAAATATTGTTTTATAGCTGCCTATACCAATTCCATTCAGGTTAGCCTACAGGTTTCTTTGAAACATTGTCTTTTCAATCAATCAATCGCTTTATTGTCTCAATTGGAAATGTGTCGTGCAGTCAGGGAAAAAACGACTTTAAAACAACCACAATCATAAAACAAAGTGTAGGCTACTGTTTGAACCATCCTGCACACCACAAACAGACAGATTCAGACTGTGGATGGTTGTATTATACCTCACTAATACTCTAATCAAATCTCTGATGCCTGATATGTGGATATGAATGTGAATGGCTTCGCTGCATACCACAGCATACCAATAACCATAACCTCTGTGGCGGGCACTCCAGACATGGGTTCAAATACTATTCAAAATCATTTTTAAATACTTGATCTGGGCTTGATTGAGCTTGCCTGGTGCAATGGAAGTATGGAACCAATAGAATTGTCACAAAAGAGCAATACCTCACCCACCTACTACTCCAGGCAGAATAAACAAATGTATTTGAAAGATGTCAAATAGTATGTGAACCCAGTTCTGCTGGGCTGGCGCTCGTCTTAGCTGAGACCTCATAAGCAGATGCCTTACACAGTAAATTGACAATCGAATACAGACACACGCAAGAATAGAGGGATGGAAGGATAAAGGTTTTTATAAACTGGGTGGTTACAGCCCTGAATGCTGATTGGCTGAAAGCTGTGGTATATCAGACCGTATACCATGGATATGACAAAACATKTATTTTTACTGCTCTAATTACATTGGTAACCAGTTTATAATAGCAATAAGGCACCTCGGGGTTTGTGGTATATACCACGGCTAAGGGCTGTGTCCAGGCACTCCACGTTGCGTCGCGCATAAGAACAGCCCTTATAATGGCCATATACCACACCCCCTCGTGCCGTATTGCTTAAATGACTGGTAATGGATCCTGAATCAACCTCTTCTCTTCTCCTATAATTACACCAGTCATCATTATAATACACTTTTTCCCCCTTCACACACCACACAGTCATACGCACACACATACACGCACACACACACACGCAAATCACACTTGCTCAGCTATCTTTATGGCCTCATTCTGTTCAGTAGAGTAGCAATGAAGTTTAGAAATTTAGTTGAGATGGTACTCTATTTCTTCCTTGTRACAGACGGACAGTGAGGGGGAGGAAAATGATTGAACATTAAATTGTGTTTTAGAAAGAAAATAACAAGGATTAGCAGTAAATCCTGACTGAGCCTCATGCCATCATCCTGTTACTGTCCCAAGTGGCACCCTAGTCCCTATATAGTGCACTACTTTTGACCAGGGCCCATAGGGATTAGTGTGCCATATGGGGACCCCTGAAATGCAGAACAAAGTCACAAAGTCATCTGCACTGTTTTTATTTTTCTTTCCTGGCAGCTAGACACTTAATCCAACTAAGATTACTGCAGATAATCCTTCTAAATGCATCGGATTAACAATCAGTGAAATTACCCAATAGATTTATCAAATCTCAGTGAGATTAAGACATACAGCAGCTCTACCTGTTTTTTAAAGCACGCCTGGCCATTCCTGGTCCTTACTCGCTAATAACAGAATTATGTACACTGGTCTATGAGAAACACAGACACACACACACACAGAGACACAGAGGAACAGAAACACACACACAAACACAGTCAGTCACACCCTGCGGATCAATAGCTGAGACAAATCAAGCCTCATCCCAACTCCCATCTCTCACTGCATTTAATGAACTACTTAGCAGTACATTGTGTGATGGTGCGTTGAATGCAAAATGAATGGTAAGATAAACAAAATGGCAGCATGGTTGAAAAACCAGTCTCTTGTCGGGAAGGTCTGGCTGCTATAGGACACTACCACCAGTCCTGTACGGGGGTCTGCTACTATAAGACACTACCACCAGTCCTGTACGGGGGTCTGGCTGCTATAGTGACTACCACCAGTCCCTGTACGGGGGTCTGGCTGCTATAAGACACTACCACCAGTCCCTGTAAGGGGGGTCCTGCTGCTATAAGACACTACCACCAGTCCCTGTACGGAGGTCTGGCTACTATAAGACACTACCACCAGTCCCTGTACGGGGGGTCTGGCTGCTATAAGACACTACCACCAGTCCCTGTACGGGGGGTCTGGCTACTATAGTGACTACCACCAGTCCCTGTACGGGGGTCTGGCTGCTATAAGACACTACCACCAGTCCTGTAAGGGGGGTCTGGCTGCTATAAGACACTACCACCAGTCCCTGTACGGGGAGGTCTGTACTATAAGACACTACCACCAGTCCCTGTACGGAGGTCTGGCTGCTATAAGACACTACCACCAGTCCCTGTACGGGGGGTCTGGTGCTATAAGTGACTACCACCGTCCCTGTACGGGGGGTCTGGTGCTATAAGACACTACCACCAGTCCCTGTAAGGGGGGTCCTGCTGCTATAAGACACTACCACCAGTCCCTGTACGGGAGGTCTGGCTGCTATAAGACACTACCACCAGTCCCTGTACGGGGGTCTGGCTGCTATAAGACACTACCACCAGTCCCTGTACGGGGAGGTCTGGCTGCTATAAGACACTACCACCAGTCCCTGTACGGGAGGTCTGGCTGCTATAAGACACTACCACCAGTCCCTGTACGGGAGGTCTGGCTGCTATAAGACACTACCACCAGTCACTGTACGGGGGGTCTGGCTACTATAAGACACTCACCAGTCCTGTACGGGGAGGTCTGGCTGCTATAAGAGACTACCACCAGTCCCTGTACGGAGGGTCTGGCTGCTATAAGACACTACCACCAGTCCCTGTACGGGAGGGTCTGGCTACTATAAGACACTACCACCAGTCCCTGTACGGGAGGTCTGGCTACTATAAGACACTACCACCAGTCCCTGTACGGGGGTCTGGCTGCTATAAGACACTACCACCAGTCCCTGTACGGGGGGTCTGGCTGCTATAAGTGACTACCACCAGTCCCTGTACGGGGGGTCTGGTGCTATAAGACACTACCACCAGTCCCTGTACGGGGGTCTGGCTACTATAAGACACTACCACCAGTTCCTGTATGGGGGTCTGGCTGCTATAAGACACTACCACCAGTCCCTGACGGGAGGTCTGGCTGCTATAAGACACTACCACCAGTCCCTGTACGGAGGTCTGGCTGCTATAAGACACTACCACCAGTCCCTGTACGGAGGTCGGCTGTTAAAGACACTACCACCAGTCCCTGTACGGGAGGTCTGGCTGCTATAAAGACACTACCACCAGTCCCTGTACGGGAGGTCTGGCTGCTATAAGACACTACCACCAGTCCCTGTACGGGAGGTCTGGCTGCTATAGACACTACCACCAGTCCCTGTACGGAGGTCTGGCTGCTATAAGACACTACCACCAGTCCCTGTACGGGAGTCGCTGCTATGAAGACACTACCACCAGTCACTGTAAGGGGGTCTGCTGCTATAAGAGACTACCACCAGTCCCTGTACGGGAGGTCTGGCTGCTATAAGAGACTACCACCAGTCCCTGTAAGGGGGTCCGGCTGCTATAAGACACTACCACCAGTCCTGTACGGGGGTCTGGCTGCTATAAGACATACCACCAGTCCCTGTAAGGGGAGGTCTGGCTGCTATAAGCACTCCACCAGTCCCTGTAAGGGGGGTCTGGCTGCTATAAGACACTACCACCAGTCCCTGTAAGGGGAGGTCTGGCTGATAAGAGCTACCACCAGTCCCTGTAGGGGGGTCCTGCTGCTATAAGAACTACCACCAGTCCCTGTACGGGGGGTCTGCTGCTATAGAGGACTACCACCAGTCCCTGTACGGGGGGTCTCGGCTGCTATAAGAGACTACCACCAGTCCCTGTACGGGGGGTCTGGCTGCTATAAGACACTACCACCAGGTCCCTGTACGGGGGGGTCCTGCTGCTATAGAGACTACCACCAGTCTACGGGGGGTCCGCTGCTTAAGAGACTACCACCGTCACTGTACGGGGGTCCTGCTTGCTATAAGAGACTACCACCAGTCCCTGTATGGGGGGGTCTGGCTGCTATAAGAGACTACCACCAGTACCTGTACGGGGGTCCGGCTGCTATAAGAGACTACCACCAGTCCCTGTACGGGGGTCCTGCTGCTATAAGAGACTACCACCAGTACCGTACGGGGGGTCCGGCTGCTATAAGGACTACCACCAGTCCCTGTATGGGGGTCTGGCTGCTATAAGAACTACCACCAGTCCCTGTACGGGAGGTCTGGCTGCTATAAAGACTACCACCAGTCCCTGTACGGGGGGGTCCTGCTGCTATAGAGACTACACCAGTCACTGTACGGGGGGTCCTGCTGCTATAAGAGACTTACCACCAGTCCCTGTATGGGGGTCTGCTGCTATAAAGACTACCAGCCAGTCCCTGTATGGGGGGTCTGGCTGCTATAAGAGCACTACCACCAGTCCCTGTAAGGGGGGTCTGGCTGCCAGAAGAGACTACCACCAGTCCCTGTACGGGGGGGTCCTGCTGCTATAAGAGACTACCACCAGTCCCTGTATGGGTGGTCCTGCTGTTATAAGAGACTACCACCAGTCCCTGTATGGGGGGGTCCGGCTGCTATAAGAGACTACCACCAGTCCCTGTATGGGGGGGTCCGGCTGCTATATAAGCTTACCACTCCTGGATCTCACTTTACTCAAGCAGCAAGCAGCAGATCTTATTTGACTCCACATACACACACTCTTTCTTTGCAACTCACACGCACACGCACACACACACACTATAAAACCCTCTCATTCCTGGACTCTAGCATTAAAGCAGCAGCCAGTTTAATCTCAGTTTAATCAAGGCCTCAGTGTTTGTAGACAGCTTTAACAAGATCATGAGGCTTCAGTGTTTGTAGACAGCTTTAACAAGATGAGTCACTGACTGGGCTAGGAATGAAAGTCCAGGAACTTAGAGGAGGTAGGGATGAAACAGAAAAGTGAACGGATCCTGATTAATGACGACAAGAGGCAAAGCAAAAGGGGGAAAAAAGGAAAAACAAGGACATACTGTAGCTGGCAGGGAGGTAGGATAGGATTGGGGGCTGTGCCCAGATATCCAGTATGGTGGTGGTAGACATTTACCCCCCTCCATGTAGACACTACTCTTAACAGCAGGTTACATAGTGCCATCTGCCTGATCAGACAGGGAGCTAGTCCATTAATGTCCACCCTCCAACTCCACAGACAGATACACACAGCCCAATCCTGCCCTGCTCTCTCTCTCTCCCGACAGCTCACCACCCCAGGTGACATTTTGAGCACCTGCTGTCCGACCTCTGTCTAAACATAATCAAGGAAGAATTAGAAACTCAATGATCCTAATAATTTAACTTTAATAGGAGATTTAAATCACCCTGAAGTCCTGATAAAGCTGAGGAGGAGCTGTGGAAAGCAGCACTATGTTACACACACACACACACACACACACACACACACACACACACACACACACACACACACACACACACAAAGGCCAGTGTTGATTTTTCTGTGTGGATTCAGGAGTTAAATGAATTCTGTAAGAGTGAAATGAACACTCAGTGGTGTAAAATAACCCCATTGCTGGTGTTAATAACCACAGGTATTGTTATTGAGAGTAAAACAGTCCCATCAAAACTACACGTATCATTATCATATTTCCCAGCATGCTATGCAGGTAGATTACTTTTTAGGATTGTTTTTAATATCTGCGTTTTTGCATGTACGTTGATTAATTGGTTAATCTTATGTTACACAAAGATAAATAACATACTTTTTAATCCAATCAGTTCGATTTATTGCCCCCATTATTGAAATGGTTGTTCTGGTTTAAATGGTTTAGGTAGTGTTTTTTATGATGTTTCCTAACCCTGACAGTCATTCTGAATGCAGGTTGCGCATGAATAAAAATGCAAACTGTTGGATATCCCAATGCTGGTTGGATTCAAATAGGAATTACACCACTTTGCAAGACAGGATAATGTGACTTGCAGGCCTGATGTAAACCTGGAGTTTCCTAACACCACTGTGTTGGAGTAAAACTAGGCCATCAACTAGGCCAATAAGTAAGGTCTTAGGATACATGTAATGTATTGTCAGAGTTTAATTTGAATGATAAAATTAGCCCAGAAACTCACTTAGTGAAAGCCACAGGCTTAAAACGAAAGACTTAAATAACCATGTCTCTGTCACTAACAAATACAGTCATGGGTGTTGACTCTAGAATTTACTCAAAAAGAAAAGGCACCCTAGGAAATATGCAAATTAGGATTTAGACCATAAAGTGTTAAAACAACTAGGGATGCACCGATATGACATTTTTGCCCGATACCGATATCCAATATTTTCCTTGCCAAAAAAAMCCCGTACCGATATCCGATATTTAAAATTTTWGCGGCCTTTTAAGCATTCTAGTACAGTTAAATAGTTAACACACACATAGACGCAGTGGTCTAAGGCAATGCATCTCAGTGCAAGAGACGTCACTTCAGTCCCTGGTTTGAATCCAGGCTATATCACAACCGGCCGTGATTGGGAGTCCCATAGAGCGGCGCACAATTGACCCAGCGTTGTCCGGGTTCGGCCGGGGTAGGTGTCACGCCCTGGCCTTAGTATTCTTTATTTTCATTATTATTTTAGTTAGGTCAGGGTGTGACATGGGGAATGTATGTGTTTTGGTTTGTCTAGGGGTTTGTACGTTTAATGGGTCAGTGTCTTGTCTAGGTGTTTGTATGTCTATGSCTGCCTGGATTGGTTCTCAATTAGAGGCAGCTGTGGTTTATTGTCTCTGATTGAGAGCCATATTTAAGGCAGCCATAGGCATTTGGGTTTTGTGGGTAATTGTCTATGTTGAACGTTTGTTGCTTGTCTATGCACTYACGTCGTTAGCTTCACGGTCGTTTGTTGTTTTGTTTAGTTTGTATTCAGTGTTCGTTTTAAATAAAAGAGAATGTATTTTGCACACGCTGCGCCTTGGTCCTCTCTCTCACCTATAGACGATCGTGACAGTAGGCCATCATTGTAAATACGAATTTGTTCTTAATAGACTTGCCTAGTTAAATAAAGGTTACACACACACCACACTGACCAAAAAGTTATTTTGTTGGATTTACGTATTACCAGTAAAACATCATCAAAACCWATTTCTTTCACTTACTTGCTGTGCTGTTTCGTTGTTCATTTGTTCAGTCGTTTCAGTCTCAACCAGGATTTCATCATACATGTCAAGCAGTGAAGTTTCAGCTCTGTCTGTCTGTGGCCTCTCKTCCTCGGTGCGCACTGTCACTGTGTCCGTTTCCATCTTGTCCAGCTGTGTATGTAACATTTCACGTAAACCTTGTTTCTTATCTGCATCGAAGTAGTGGTCCTTGTACTTAGCACCGAGCATGGTGGCGACACAGTAAACAGGCTCAGAGAGAATACCACTGAATTTCTTGTTCACAKCCTCGGGTACTTTTGTAAGTTTTAACCCCACGGTCTGTCWGCARTTTTGTTGAGCAGKYGTTTCAATGCCATGACAGWGGGTATCACGTCTGCYKCAGACRCAGTTGATGAGCTTATTTCTCCAGTCAGTTGTTCRAATRKMGCTAGGAGTGTGTTYATGTTTCCAAGTTTCAAACATGTTCTCAAATGCCATTAAAATGGCAGCAGCGGTATGAGAACCAGCACATTCTTGAGCATGCAATACGGCTTTCCTCAGTACAAAATCCTTGTCGACCCACTGTGCTGTCAGACTCAGCATGCTCAAGGGGCTGACATAGCTGGTCCAAATGTCAGTCGTGACGCCCATAGCAAGCAGCATAATGAATTCCATTATCTTGGCGTTAATGGATTTAGCTTTGAGTTGTCTGGCTGAAATGTTCTTACTCTTTCAAATGACTGCTCAACTTGAACTTGTTTAGTTGTTGGAATTGTGTGCTTAGTATTTTTCTGCTTTTGTTCTGTGTTGCGCTGTATTTTCCGTAGCGTTTTTTACGTCATCTACTTACGTTATATACGTATGCACGTCAGCTTTGACATTGGTTTTGCACATCGGCGTTAAAGCGTTAAACTAGACATGGGGCCAATACTGATGTTGGCATTTTCAGCTAATATCGTCCGATTCCGATATGCTCACCGATAGATCGTTCATCCCTAAAATCAACACCCCAAAATGATTTACTGTAACACTACAGGTGTTATTTTCTTACACTGAGAAAGTGTACCAGCGTCAGCATTAAGAAAAGTGAGTCCAGTTTACTCTAAATGTTATGTTTTACACTGGAGGTGTTGCGTATGACTCTACAGTGGAGCTATGCAAACACCACAATCAAGTTCATTTGAACACGTTAAGAGTTGAATGGGAAACACTGCAACAGAGTTACATCTCTAACACTTTCAAACGTGTTATTTTAACACCAGTTCAGTGGGACTCATATGTTCACTGAAAATAGTGTACATTTTACACTGTCAGAGTTAAATGTACACCATTGAGTTTGCTGTGCAGACAGCACACACACACAGAGCATACACACAGAGCACACACACAGAGCACACAGCACTATGTCACACAGACATGAAATGTTCTTCTGAAGTTTTTTAATTGTTAGTGAAATTAGAAAAGCCAGAAAGTCAGACAGGCTAAATGCATGTTTGTATTCCAAATAATGTTTTAGCCTTTGTTTATACAGGTTAGTCTCAAGAGAGACTTGTATGAGTTCAGACTGAATAAAACATTTTACGGAGTGTTTCTTGGTAGTCTTGTGTGGCTCAGTTGGTAGAGCATGGCGCTTGCAACGCCAGGGTTGTGGGTTCATTCCCCACGGGGGGACCAGGATGAATATGTATGAACTTTCCAATTTGTAAGTCGCTCTGGATAAGAGCGTCAGCTAAATGACTTAAATGTAAATGTCTTAAACAAATCTACTTTGAAACAAAAGTATACATCTCACACACATGGTTATGCGCTTAAAAAATATATAACATTTTGTGTTTGCATCCCAATATTACACTTTATATACATCACAGAAGGCTGAAATATAACAAAACCATTTGACATAAATTCACTGGATTTTAGTGGGTAATTTTTAAATAATGTTTATTAGTTATGAAATTATGAAAATATTTATAGCATTCAACCCATGAGGCCACTACGGGGCGATTTGGTCATTTGACTGCAGGAAAGGGGCTACATATTTTAGATGCAACACTTACAGCGTAAGCATTCTGTTTCTGCTTTCTAGGCTGATATAGAACAATAAACATTCCAGCTGGCCATATGCATTCATACATAAAAGACACAGGCAAACCGACACAAACCCTATGCTAATGTTCTGTGTTATTTGGGTCTTGTGAGTGTGAGTACAGATGCTGCTGGCTCCAATAGAGGTTATGTACCAAGATGCTAATGTGCATAAAAACAGCTGGTTACACAGGAGACAGTAATAACCATTGAGATCAAATCTATCAATCTCTCTCTACAGTAATAACAGAATCTTTAAGCACTGCCACTTCCATAGACATATTTTCTTCACATTTAAAATTACCACTAAACCTCTATGATGCCCCCGATAGTTATTCAAAAGTAATATCAATGACGGAACTGTTGAAACTAAGAATGGACTAGAAAGGACTCAAATATTCAGCCGACGGTAGAAGAGTGTGATATTGAAACACAGCGGTTTTGTATTTTGGCCTTTGCTGGAAATTAGTAAAGGTAGCCAATAAAACAACACTGGGGGAAAACACTGGGGAAAACACTGGGGGAAAACACTGGGGGAAAACACTGGGGGAAAACACTGGGGGAAAACACTGGGGAAAACACTGGGGGAAAACACTGGGGGAAAACACTGGGGGAAAACACTGGGGGGAAACACTGGGGGGAAACACTGGGGGGAAACACTGGGGGAAAACACTGGGGGAAAACACTGGGGGAAAACCACTAGACAAGGCTACATTTACTTCTGAAACAACGTTTGCTTGACATGATCGCAGTGTGAGGGTACGCGCTGCCGATAACTGTGGGTTCACTATCAAATTGCTCCATTATAAGGGATGGACCAACCATCCTCACAACAAACAATAATTGGAACACAATCCTATCATCAAAAAATGCATGGGTCCCTATTCTGCTATTTAGCAAAATGTTTCATTTTGTTCTGGCTCTCTGCCGTACAGTAAGTAGATGGTAAGTAACACAGGCGCTCTGCCATAGGTTGGTGTGAATAACAACAGACAAGGAAGTGAACTACTTACTATTCTGCTAATCTCTCAAACCACCCGTCAGAATAAAATACCAGTAAGAGAACACACACACACACACACACACACACACACACACACACACACACACACACACACACACACAATTAGCGAGCTTCTACAGTTAACGGGCTGTTCATTAACCAGACTACTAGTAACCACATTACTCTTGCCTCTACATTAAAAACATACGCTCATATCATTCACTGTATCCCACACAGGCCCACAAAAAGTGTGGCCCTCAAGGCAAGTCTTAGCAGCCAAATCCTGAAATAGGAATTATGTTTTCTCTCACCCCACAATGAACTACTGCAGAACTGCTCAAAGTCAATGATTCACCATATTTGTTTCTTCGACCCACAATCCACCAATCAATCCAGCAAGTCAGCACTTTACACCCACCAACACTAGAGGGCAGCAAACTCATAAATCACACTGCCTGCATGTTGTAAGTTTGTAGCTTGAAAACACTTTCCCTAGATGATGAAAAACCACAGCTTTTGCTGATTTCACACACTCTGAACTGTTGAAAATTCATTTATAAAGCACCTTACCAGAAATAACAGACACAGAAAAAACATGGTTTTGCTTGTTTCACAGCTTCCTACATTAAACCAGTGTAACTCAATTTTAAAAGCACCTTACCAGCATTAACAAACACAGAAAAACTGTTTGCATGTCACGAGGTTGTAGTGTGAAACAACTGTTCACCATAGGCATGGCTTGTTTCATAAACATCAGCATTAAAGCAGTGCAAACACAACAAAATGCCTTGCTAATAGCCATTGTTTGACAAACTCCTGCATCAAACCAATGTAAATTAATAACAAAGCATCGTACCTGCGTTAACTATGGCATCGACCTCGAGGATGGTGATGTCACCCTTGTAGAGAGATACTTTGTCTCTCAGAAGGTCCTTCTGCTCCTCTTCCTCTGTCACTAGAAACAACAAGAGCAGGGGTGTATTCATTTGCCACACCTTGCAGGTACACAAGAGCATGGGTTTGTTCATTAGCTACACTGTACAGGTACTCTTAAAGACAGGACCAGAAATAAAGACAGATTACTCRTTTTTTAGCTTAGTTCTTCTTGTCACTGTCCTTGTGGAATACTGTACATCTGGAATGAGCCATATCGTTGTTGTCCTATAGACTAGTGCATTATTGAGGGTTTAAAAGAGTAAACTTACAGACACAAACACACAGCCTGCCAGCAAGCCAGACAGACAAACACACAGACAAACACAGCCAGACACCCAAACACACTAACAGACTAACAGACATACAGTGCATTCGGAGAGTATTCAGACCCTTTCCCTTATTCCACATTTTGTGACGTTACAGCCTTATTCTAAAATGGAGTAAATAAAAATGTTCCTCATCAATCTGCACGCAGTACCCCATAATGACAAAGCGAAAACAGGTTTTTACAAATGTTTGCAAATGTATTAAAAATAAACAACAGAAATACCTTATTTACATAAGTATTCAGACCCTTTTCCATGAGACTCGAAATTGAGCTCAGGTGCATCCTGTTTCCATTGATCATCCTTGAGCTGTTTCTACGACTTGATTGGTAAATTCAATTGATTGTACATGATTTGGAAAGGCACACAGCTATCTTTATAATATCCCACAGTTGACAGTGCATGTCAGAGTAAAAACCAAGCCATGAGGTCAAAGGAATCGTCCGTAGAGCTCCGAGACAGAATTATGTTGAGGTACAGATCTGGGGAATGGTACCAAAACATTTCTGCAGCATTGAAGGTTCCCAAGAACACAGTGACTTCCATCATTCTTAAATGGAAGAAGTTTGGAACCACCAAGACTCTTCCTAGAGCTGGCCGCCCGGCCAAACTGASCTATCGGGTGAGAAGGGTCTTGGTCAGCGAGGTGACCAAGAACCCAATGATCACTCTGACAGAGCTCCAGAGTTCCTCTGTGGAGATGGACGAACCTTCCAGAAGGACAACAATCTCTGCAGCACCCCACCAATCAGGCCCTTATGGTAGAGTGGCCAGACGGAAGCCACTCCTCAGTCAAAGGCATATAAAGGACTCTCAGACCATGATACACAAGATTCTCTGGTCTGATGAAATCAAGATTGAACTCTTTGGCCTGAATGCCAAGTGCCACGTCTGGAGGTAACCTGGCACCATCCCTACGGTGAAGCATGGTGGTGGCAGCATCATGCTGTGGGGATGTTTTTCAGCAGGGACTAGGAGACTAGTCAGGATCGAGCGAAAGATGAACGGTGCAAAGTACAGAGAGATCCTTGATGAAAAGCTGCTCCAGAGCACTCAGCACCTCAGAATTCCAACAGGACAACGACCCTAAGCACACAGCCAAGACAAAGGAGGAGTGGCTTGGGGACAAGTCTCTGAATGTCCTTGAGTGGCCCAGCCAGACTTCAACCTGATCGACATCTCTGGAGACCTGAAAATAGCTGTGCAGCGACGCTCCCCATCCAACCTGACAGAACTTGAGAGGATCTGCAGAGAAGAACGGGAGAAACTCCCCAAATACAGGTGTGCCAAGCTTGTAGCGTCATACCGAAGACTCAAGGCTGTAATCGCTGCCAAAGATCCTTATCCCTCTCTGTGATTTGAGCGGGCAGTGTGTGTGTGTGTGTGTGTGTGTGTGTGTGTGTGTGTGTGTGTGTGTGTGTCGTGTGTGTGTGTGTAACATGTATCTATCTATACAGGTACTGGCTGGCCTACCCTCCTAGACTTTGATTGTTTTTTGTAATATTATCCTATTTATGTATTCATTAATTTTACTACAGTAAATGTTTTATTTTATGCACTTTTGAGATTATTCTTGTAATGAAAAGCACCTTACAAATGTAATATATTATTATTACCATTATTATGTGGCCAAACTAGTCTGTGTCAAAGTGTAGTCTAGTCAAGAGTTAAATTGTACAATCTGATATAAAAAGCTTAATCATCACAGGCATTGACAACTCGAYGATAACATTTTATTTTCCAAGACAACGCTAACTTTATAAGCGAGTTGGGCAAACTGAAAAGATTACAGGCTTGGATTGATTCCTCTGTCCTTGTCTCTTCCCTTGAAGGGCAGCTGTCTTTTTCCATGAATTAAACATCACAGGGTTGATGGATGGGAGGGGTTGAGGGTAGCTGAAGGATGGGACTAAAAACAAATAAAAGATAACTATTGTAAAATATGCTGTGTACATAAAATGTATATAGTATGTATAACCTGGAAGTAGAATCCTAAGTGTTGTTGTTCATTAGTTTACTCCAATTAGGGGAGGGTGGTAGGGTTAGGGGGGGAAAAAGGAACATACACTACCGTTCAAAAGTTTGGGGTCACTTAGAAATGTTCTTGTTTGTGAAAGAAAAGCATTTGTTTTGTCCATTAAAATAACATTAAATTGATCAGAAATACAGTGTAGACGTTGTTAATGTTGTAAATGATTATTGTAGCTGGAAACGGCAGATTTTTTATGGAATATCTACATAAGCGTACAGAGGCCCATTATCAGCAACCATCACTCCTGTGTTCCAATGGCACGTTGGAATTCTTGGAATTCTCTCAACCAACTTCATGAGGTAGTCACCTGGAATGCATTTCAATTAGCAGGTGTGCCTTGTTAAAAGTTAATTTGTGGAATTTCTTTCTTAATGCGTTTGAGCCAATCAGTTGTGTTGTGACAAGGTAGGGGTGGTATACAGAAGAGAGTCCTATTTGGTAAAAGACCAAGTCCATATTATGGCAAGAACAGCTCAAATAAGCAAAGAGAAACGACAGTCCATCATTACTTTAAGACATGAAGGTCAGTCAATAAAGAACATTTCAAGAACTTTGAAAGTTTCTTCAAGTGCACTCGCAAAAACCATCAAGCTCTATGATGAAACTGGCTCTCATGAGGACTGCCACAGGAAAGGAAGACCCAGAGTTACCTCTGCTGCAGAGGATAAGTTCATTAGAGTTACCAGCCTCTAAAATTGCAGCCCAAATAAATGCTTCACAGAGTTCAAGTAACAGAAACATCTCAACATCAACTGTTCAGAGGAGACTGCGTGAATCAGGCCTTCATGGTCAAATTGCTGCAACAAAAAAAACACTACTAAAAGGACACCAATATGAAGAAGAGTTGCTTGGGCGAGATGAGCACTTGTTGACTGCGAGATGAGGTGAGGTGAGCTAGGTTCCCAGATTTCTGCTGGGTAAATGGTATTTTTGTCTGATGAGAGCATTGTTACATGTTGCCAGCACTTCNATGAGGTGAGGTGAGCTAGGTTCCCAGATTTCTGCTGGGTAAATGGTATTTTTGTCTGATGAGAGCATTGTTACATGTTGCCAGCACTTCATGTATTTTCCTGTATTTATGGCAGTATACTACCTGCCGGTGGAAATCTGTCCTTTGGTCTGATGAGTCCAAATTTGAGATTTTTGGTTCCAACCGCCGTGTCTTTGTGAGATGCAGAGTAGTTAACAGATGATATCTGCATGTGTGGTTCCCACCGTGAAGAATAGAGGTGGTGGTGTGATGGTGTGGGGGTGCTTTGCTGGTGACACGGTCAGTGATTTATTTAGAATTCAAGGCACACTTAACTAGCATGGATACCAAAGCATTCTGCAGCAATACGCCATCTCATCTGGTTTGCGCTTAGTGGGACTATCAGTTGTTTTTCAACAGGACAATGACCCAACACACCTCCAGGCTGTGTAAGGGCTATTTGACCAAGAAGGAGAGTGCTGCATCAGATGACCTGGACTCCACAATTACCCGACCTCAACGCAATTGAGATGGTTTGGGATGAGTTGGACCGCAGACTGAAGGAAAAGCAGTCAACAAGTGCTCAGCATTTGTGGGAACTCCTTCAAGACTGTTGGAAAAGTATTCCAGGTGAAGCTGGTTGAGAGAATGCCAAGAGTGTGCAAAGCTGTCATCAAGGCAAATGGTGGCTATTTAGAAGATATATTTTGATATGTTTAACACTTTTTTGGTTACTACATGATTACATATGTGTTATTTCATAGTTTTGATGTCTTCATTATTATTCTACAATGTAGAAAATACTAAAAATAAAGAAAAACCCTTGAATGAGTAGTTGTGTCCAAACTTTAGACTGGTACTGTATATTTTTTGTATATATTTACAAAAATATATATATGGGAGTTTGGAAATGATGCAGACAATTACATTTATGGAAGCCACAAAAAAAACGAACAGCAGTGTGACACAGAGGCTAAGAGATATTTACATGTTAGTAATTTAGCAGASGCTGTTACTATTAATGGGAGTGCATTACACAGAGCGGCAAAGTTGCTTTGCTGGTTGTCATAAGCGTAAGATGGTGGCCTTGAAGGGTTATGTCAATCTTATGACAGTGTTATTAAGCTGTTATGTCATGAGGTGACAAGTAAAAGCAATACTTTAAAGGCTAGAGTTGAAGATTGAAATTGGGAAGTTGTTCCTTTTGAATGTCTCTTCAGGTGAACTAGCTTATTCATTGTTCAGATTCATTGCTTAGTCTGATTATTAGTCAGCAGTCTCCACATCAATAGGCTCAGCCTCTGGTGGGGATCTCTGGACCTGTTCCAATACTTTAGAAATGCATCCTTCCTTCCTTGAAGTAAGCACAGATTTTTTAGTGATTGGATAGGTGTAAGGTCACTTTCACCAATACTCTACCAATTCAGACTTGTGATCACTTAAAGAAAGTAAGGAAGGAAGGAAGGGAGGAAGGATTTCTGAACAATTCGACCAAGGCCTCTGAGTGTATCTCTCACCTTCTGTGCTCTGAGACTGTTTCCAGGTGTTGATTTGGTCCAGAGGTACATATTCAGACCGACGGTACTCCTTACGCCTCTCCTCCAATGACATATTCAACACTCTGTCTGAAGGGAAGAATAAATAGACCATTTTAGAACAAACTACTCCATTTTAGAACATAAGTCAATTTTAGAACAAACTACTCCATTTTAGAACATAAGTCAATTTTAGAACATAATAGTCAATTTTAGAACAAAAATGTCAATTTAAGTAACAAAGTAACAAACAAAAAAAATTGTCACACAAACAAATGAGTGAGCGTGGAATATCATAGTAGGACAGTCTGGACATCCAGGCTCAGAATATTGTTACAGCACCAGAGAGAGGAGTTTGGCGATTGAGGCGAGATGAGGTGAGGTGAGCTAGGTTCCCAGATTTCTGCTGGGTAAATGGTATTTTTGTCTGATGAGAGCATTGTTACATGTTGCCAGCACTTCNATGAGGTGAGGTGAGCTAGGTTCCCAGATTTCTGCTGGGTAAATGGTATTTTTGTCTGATGAGAGCATTGTTACATGTTGCCAGCACTTCATGTAGTTTCCTGTATTTATGGCAGTATACTACCTGCCAGTGATGTATACATATTTTTTTTTTTTTTAAGTGAATTCATTAATATAATGCAGGAAGTTGTGTTTGTAAAACAAAGTTTTCAAGTAAGTCTTGAAATAAGTGACATGATTTTCAGGTGAGGCTGAGCTAAGAATATTACAGTCACTATATAAGCCACTCCGTAAGCCACTCCACCCCCCCCACCCCACTCCCCGTATGGTTAAAACTGTTAAACATTTTCCTCCATTCCCCAGACTGATGTAGTTTTATTCTACATGAATGACTAAAGGAGGGGGAAGTTTTAGCTGGTCATCAAACACAATAGTGCGCTTTGGTTTACAGCCCTACAACGGTCTGTCGCTCTCACAAACAAACTTTCACCGGACTACTTATAACTTATACATACAATGTGATGAGAACTGAGGAGAGAGGGGGAGCACTGAAACATCTGGTCTGCATTACTATTCATTACTAACAAAAAGGGAGTTATTTCAGCTCTTTGATTACGTCAGAGATTGTTCTACCTGCCATCCCTGTTTATACTGTGTGTGGAGGTGAACAGCCAGTGAAGAGTGCATATGATACGGCAAACTTACAAAACAGAGCAGGAGAGAACTTTGACTACAGTTGGTGGGCGGCAGGTAGCCTAGCGGTTAACAGTAACCAAAGGTCGCTGATTCGAAATCTTCGAGCCGAAGAACAAATTCTTATTTTCAATGACTTGGATRACGCTGGGCCAATTGTGCGCTGCCCTATGGAACTCCCAATCACGGCAGGATGTGATACAGCCTAGATTTAAACCAGGGACTGTAGTGACGCCTCTTGCACTGAGATGCAGTGCCTGAGACCACTGCGCCACTCGGGAGCCACCCCTTGAGCAAGGCACTAAACCCTACTTGCTCCTGTCAGTCGCTCTGAATAAGAGCGCTTGCTAATTGACTAAAATGTAAACGGAAAGTGCCTTATAGTAACATATTGTAAGCTAGAATGAGAGCATCTGTGACTAGGCCTAACACTTTATAATGGTGTGACTAGGCCTAACACTTTATAATGGTGTGACTAGGCCTAACACTTTATAATGGTGTGACTGGGCCTAACACTTTATAATGGTGTGACTAGGCCTAACACTTTATAATGGTGTGACTGGGCCTAACACTTGGGCCTAACACTTATATAATGGTGTGACTAGGCCTAACACTTTATAATGGTGTGACTAGCTAACACGTTATAATGTGTGACTAGGCCTAACATATAATGGTGTGACTGGCCTACACTTTATAATGGTGTGACTGGGCCTAACACTTTATAATGGTGTGACTAGACCTAACACTATAATGGTGTGACTGGGCCTAACACTTTATAATGTGTGCTGACTGGCGCTAACACTTTATAATGGTGTGACTGGGCCTAAACACTTTATAATTGGTGTGGACTAGACCGTAACACTATAATGGTGTGGACTGGGAC
>NC_036858.1:61703393-61715035 GCF_002910315.2 Salvelinus sp. IW2-2015
TGCCTAAACACTTTATTTGGTGTTGACTAGCCTACCACTGTTTTATAATCTGGTCGTGACTGGGGCATAACATTTTTATAATGGTGTGGACTGGGCCTACCACTTTATAATTGGTGTGCTGGGCCCTAAACACTTCTATTAATGGTGGGATCTGGGTGCCTACACTTACAAATGGTATATGACTAGACCTACACGTTATCAATGGTGTGACGGGTCCTACACTTTCATAATGGTGTGGTATGGCTCCTTTAATGGTGTACTAGCCTCATTTAATGGTGTGACTGGGCCCTAACACTTTATATGGTGACTTGACGGTGCTTAGACAGCTTTATAAATGTCGTCGTGACTATGCTGACACTTTATTAATTTTGTCAGCTGATGGGGCCAATGACACTTACTAGACCTAATTGTTATAATGGTGTGATGGGCCTAACATGTTAATGGTGTGCTGAACCTTAACGGTTGACATTACCTATAATGGTGGTGACTTGGGCCTAACACTTATATAAGTGTGTGACTAGGCCTAACGATTATTAATGGTGTGATAGGCCTAACACACTTATAATGGTGTGAGCTGGGCTTAACCCTTTATAATGGCTGTGACTAAGGCCAACACTTATAATGGGTGATAGGACCTTAACAACGATATGTGTGGACTGTTAGGCCTTAACACTTATAGATGTGATTGTATGACTGGGCCTAACACTTTAGTAATGTGTGTGGGCCTAGCACTTACGATATGGTTGACTGACTCACTAAATGGTGTGACTGGGGCCTAACACTTCAGTCACACCATTTATTATAGTAATGGTGGTTTAGCCCTTATTCAGCTACCTGACTGAAGGCCTAACACTTATATGATTTATCTTTCTATAATGGGATGTGATGAACGTGGACACCCCTATAAAATTCATGTATCCCTGTGCAACCATTTATTATTTACCTTTATCTACACCATTGACCTGATTTATAACGTCTCTCTAACACTTTCCTCACTATGGTTAAAATTACCTAGTCACACCATATTAAATGTTAGTTCATTTCACCCCATTAATAATATTTTACAGTTACCACCATATAAACCTGTACACCAGTATAAATTTACCATTCACACCATTAAGGACCACCGTCGATGACCTTTTAAAGTAGCCTCTTTACCACCACTTGGCCTACACTTTATTCAATCGGGTTGTACACATACCATTGGAAGGTGTACTGGAATCCCCTAATTAGCACACCTATAATATTAATGCACACCACCTGAGTCTGTAAAGGAGCCCCCAACCAACATAAAGCACTTATCCCACACACCATAATAAAAATGATACAATATTGCAAGTTTACCTAAAACCAGATAAATGAGCCCAGTACACACCTAAAATAACGCATGTTATGCCTGTGATTTCACACCATAGTAAAAAATATAGCTGACACACCAGAAAAACACCATCACAATGGAGCGCAGGGTCTGCTCGTACGTGATTGTGGACTTGAGAAGCCATCGCACGCATTTATCGGTTATCGCATACAACTAGTGCGAGGTATCCACAATGTACAGAGAAAGAACTTATAGCACTAATCATCATAGACATTCTCGCCAGTATGTTAAGGTCTAGCCGGCCACCTGAGGAATTGTAGGTCTGCTATTACCCAGCACATCGAGCTGCTCATCAGTGAAAACATCGTAACAAGGCCTGAGGGGTAAAAATAACAATCACGCATACATCCACAAAGCCCCCATTCGATTTCAAATAGCAAATTCCTGGTAAATTGCTAACAGCCACTCATAAAGCACATTTTTTTCTCACCCTCATCCCTGTAAGCTATGTTTAATAATAATGGATCGCGCAGTCAGTAAATGCTCGATTAAGTTCCTCAACATAGCATATGAGTACTAGTACAATCCGCAAAAACATTGCGACGCCTCATATACAATAGCGCCATCAACAGCGGGAGTCTCTCAAAATGGCCACCCCTTCCTGCGGCCGGTGGGAAGAGTTACGACAGAATTAATGCACCGCCCATTAGCCTATCCTGTATCACCCTTACACACTGTCATCTTAATCCAGTACGGGCCTGTCTGAGAGATCGCAATTGTTTTGCATTCATATTAACAGGTGAACTTGCAGAATAAATAAACGCTACAATCAAAACACTGGAAAACTTCCTACCTGGCAAGCCTCGAGTAAGCAATGAATTTATGCACACTATTGCATGGAAAGCCCAGACCGCCACCGTGTCGCCGCGCTCCCATATTAATGTGTTCGAGAAGTTATAAAAAAGAATGAATGACGTGCTTACTTAAAGTTGATGACAGCAGGCTCAGCAACCGTGGCGAACCAAAGCCAGACAGGTGACCAAAACGGCCCCCCTGAGCATGCAGTAAAAAAACACAGCAGTGAAAAGGAATGGAAACCAACAGGAGGACGGAGAGAGAAGGCGGACCATGCTCGACCGAAACAGGGCACGTAGTCACTGACTGGAAAACTGTAAGTTAGCGAACGACTACGTCTGGCAGTGTCATAGAAGTAAACTGATAGAATATATAAAAAAAAAAATGGCACACTGAAAACTCAAAAACAAAACGACAGGGAACGCACAGAACACTCGGCAGCAGACAAAAAACAGACAGCAAATGAACCAGCGCACGCACCGCATCGCCCCAGCTCTCACACAGCCTGCTGAGCACCAGCGCATCCTGCCTTAGCGCGAACAATCATGCGAGGCTTCGCATGCCGGACTCGCAGTTGTGACGGGACAGTGCTATCCTACGCCACCATGTTATGTAAGGCCAAGCACATTATAAAAAAGCCTGTTGCCATTATAACTCAACAGGCGCGAAGACATCACCGATACTTCCTGGACTGTCAGAAAGATAGTCCTAATCGAGCAGGATGCGGTCAGCTGTAAAGCCATGGGAGACATGGAGAGAGATGATGGTACAGATTCATTGTAATGGTCCCCAACCCCAAAAATAAGTCTTCTACCTTTCTTTCTGTCTTCCAGTCCTTTTCTTTCTGCTCATGGTGCCGTGGTGATAGGACTTGGAGTTCGTGTTTTTTGACTGTGGCAACCCACGAACTCGAAGCGTATGGTAGACCAGTGAACTGAAGAGAGAAAGTTAAAACAACCCCGGAGCTAGCAGCTTAACCCACGACGTCTCTCTCACCTGTGAAAACTGTCAGATTTCTATGGACCCGTAATGCAGGCTCGATGCAACCTAGCCTGATGAGCCCCGTAAATTATCTTGTTGGAATCACGGCCAAGCGATTGGCTGTCGGAGACAAGGAAGTAGATGTGCGATAGGAGCGCACTGATGTGGCAGTCAGATGATGGCACACATAGTGGAATTTGCTGTTCGCCTTCAAAATAAAGTCCCCATTGAAACTGATCCAAACGGATACAAATAGTGAATAATGCCATATTTGGAATAGATAATGCTAAACAAGTTTGGACTGTTGTTATAATAACTTACAATAATACAATAATTAATTAATTTGACAATGAACTGTCAATGAAAACAAACAGTTATATGTATTAGACTGCACAATTGCAATGGGGGCATACATATATGCACCGTACACCTTACCAACTCTTTCCTTACTTAATTTGGAATTGTAATTCTTTGGGGTTGTCACTGAGTAGTAGGCGGGATGCCCCATTTCATGAGTGCAAACTTCATAGGTAAGGCTGTACAGTGCATATATGTAGGCCCCAAATGCAATTATCTATAACATCACAGCAGTGGAGGCTGCTGAGGGGAGAAGCTACTATATAATGGCTGGAACGGACTAAGCAAGATCTTGGCAAAAAGAACTGGAAGGCGAGCTCCAAAACAGCGATTTTACTTGATGTAGTGGCAAAAATGTGGATACGTATTCGCAATTGAAGTTATGCTCTCAGCCCATTAGGCCCCCGCAACAATGCGGAGACCCCTTAATAATGCTGTCCCCAATTGAACTGTTATATTGTTTTTTTTATGTTTTTGTCAAATAACTTAATTATGGAAGTGTACGTTATTTATACAAAATACCAACTCTTAGTTTTAGGCATATCTAGTACCAAATATAACATTATACCACAGGTACCTTCCTTGGGATATCCTAAATATACCAACGTCAACCGCGGGACCAGAAGATCATCACATTTCACCCGAAACAGATGAACACAGCAGAGAACCTATTATTGAGTTGAAGATAGCTAACAATCCACCGCACAAACCATTCCATGGTGGCGTAGTTGTCGCAAATCTTATATGTGGCTAGCTTTCACACAGGTACGCGCCACTTAGAAATTTGGCAGAAAACCCCCGCCGCGCGTTACCGGTAATCGTCGATTCGTTCGAACAACGCAATACTCCACCCATTTGTGGATGCGATGGTAAGGTAAAGACCGGAAACCATGGACCGAAGAAATCACAAAAAATCGGAGGGCGACGGCAAAAAAAGCCAGTCGACTTACGCGGGTAGCAACCTACAGCGAGCCAAGATCCCCACCCAGATGTGACCTCTGTCCAAATAGGACTTGAGGTGACCAGCAGTGAAGCTCTTATGCATCAGTCGTAGCAGCACAAGGGAAATATGCTTGAACGAAAGTAACTAACACTTTATAATGGTGTGACTGGGCCTAACACTTTATAATGGTGTGACTGGGCCTAACACTTTATAATGGTGTGACTGGGCCTAACACTTTATAATGATACAGAATTCTTAGAGATGACGATTGTTTTGTAATAGCCTACTGGGCAGTGGGTTGTGTGTGGGCTACATCTTGCCTGGTTCACATTAGAGTAATAAATATATACACTGCAGTATGTTAATCTACCGGACCTGAGGAAAGTGTTTAAGAATGGTTAGAAGAAAATAGACAAATAAAACACACTTAAGCCCATGATAAAATCCTGACAACATTGTAACTATAACAGTTATTATTACCTCTCTATATCTATGTAGCATCATATCTGTTATTCATAATGATAAAATAGTATCATAGGCAAAACATTGGGCTCATATTACACATAAGCTAACTGTTTACAATAGCCCCTTCATGCCATGATAGACTTAGCTACCTACCTACCTATGTATCTATCAGTCGGGCTCTGTCTTGAGAGCCATTGTCATTCATTCTAACAGGTGAACTTGCAGAAATACACGGCCTACTGGACAAGCCTCGAGTAGCTGCTGTATGCCTTGCTAAAGTCCCCAAACGCACCGTGTGTATATATGTGTGTAAACTAAACGTGGGTTACTGTTATGACAGCAGCGGTGTGGTAATTGTGCGTTTGTCTTATATGGTTCGGTACCAGGCTGAGGCACAGGCGCATCCTRCTTAGCGCAACATCTGTAGGCTTCGCGGGCTCGCATGTGACGGGATGCTGGTGTATGTAGCCAGCCCTATAAAAAGTGCCTTATAATCAACAGCCGGTGCTCACCGATATCCTGGACTGTCAGATAGATAGTCTATGGCAGACGGTCAAGCTGTAAAGGCATGGGAGACATGGAGAGAGATGATGGTACAGATTCATTGTAATGGTCCCCAACCCCAAAATAAGTCTTCTTACCTTTCTCTGTCTTCCAGTCCTTTTTCTTTCTGCTCATGGTGCCGTGGTGATAGGACTTGGAGTTCGTGTTTTTTGACTGTGGCAACCCCAGACTCGAAGCGTATGGTAGGACCAGTGAACTGAAAGAGAAAGTAAAACAACCCCGGAGCTAGCAGCTTAACCCACGACGTCTCTCTCACCTGTGAAACTGTCAAGATTTCTATGGACCCCAGTAATGCAGGCTCGATGCAACCTAGCCTGATGAGCCCCGTAAATTACGTTGTTGGAATCACGGCCAAGCGATTGGCTGTCGGAGACAAGGAAGTAGATGTGCGATAGGAGCGACTGATGTGGCAGTCAGAGTGATTGGCCACAATAGTGGAATTTGCTGTTCGCCTTCAAAATAAAGTCCCCCATTGAAACTGATCCAAACGGATACAAATAGTGGAATAATGCCATATTTGGAATAGATAATGCTAAACAAGTTTGGACTGTTGTTATATAACTTACAAATAAATACAATAATTAATTAATTTGACAATGAACTGTCAATGAAAAAAACAGTTATATGTATTAGACTGCACAATTGCAATGGGGGCATACATATATGCACCGTACAACCTTACCAACTCTTTCCTTACTTAATTTGGAATTGTAATCTTTGGGTGTCACTGAGTAGTAGGCGGATGCCCCATTTCATGAGTGCAAACTTCATAGGTAAGGCTGTACAGTGCATATATGTAGGCCCCAAATGCAATTATCTAATACATCCACAGCAGTGGAGGCTGCTGAGGGGAGGACAGCTCATAATAATGGCTGGAACGGAGCAAATGGAATGGCATCAAACACGTGTTTGATGTATTTGATACTATTGCATTGATTCTGCTCCAGCCATTGCCATGAGCCCATCCTCCCCAATTAAAGTGTTTTTTTTACTGTTTTTTGTCAAATTAATTAATTATTGTAGTTATTTATACAACATACCAACCTTGTTTAGCATTATCTAGTCCAAATATAACATTATTCCACTATTTGTATCCATTCCAATCAGTTTCAATGAGGAACTATTATTTTGAATGCAAACCGCAAATTCCATTATTGTGGCAAATACTTATTGTGGCTAGCTTCACACAGGTAAGCGCCATGAGGCAGGTTAGGTTGATTCGTCCTACTCCACCACTTGATGTGTGAGGTGGTCGGGTAGCAACGCCAGGCTGTACCTCTGTAAATCTGGACAGCAGGCTTGATGGGGATGGTGAGGATGGGGGCAGGGCCATAGCATAGATATGGAAAGAGGCCTCATCATTGTATCTGTGCCATCTGTACATTAAAAACTGTAATATCTTATGTTGCACCRAGTTGTGGCTCAACGATGACATGAATAACATACAGCTGGCGGGGTTTACGCTGCATTGGCAAGATAGAACAGCCGCCTCTGGTAAGATAAGTGGTGGCGGTCTGTATATATTTGTAAACARCAGCTGGTGCACGAAATCTAATAGTAAGGAAGTCTCAAGGTTTTGCTCGTGATAAACTGTAGACCACACTATTTACCAAGAGAGTTTTCATCTATATTCTTCATAGCTGTCTATTTACCACCACAAACCGATGCTGGCATTAAGACCGCACTCAATGAGCTGTATACGGCCATAAGCAAACAGGAAAATGCTCATCCAGATGTAGCGCTCCTAGTGGCCGGGGACTTTAATGCAGGGAAGCTTAAATCAGTTTTACCTAATTTCTATCAGCATGTTAAATGTGCAACCAGAGGAAGAAAAACCCTAGACCACCTTTACTCCACACACAGAGACGCATACAAAGCTCTCCCTCGCCCCCTATTTGGCAAATCTGACCATAATTCTATCCTCCTGATTCCTGCTTACAAGCAAAAACTAAAGCAGGAACCACCAGTGACTCAGTCAATAAAGAAGTGGTCAGATGATGCAGATGCTAAGCTACAGGACTGATTTGCTAGCACAGACTGGAATCAAATCAAATCAATTGTATTTATATAGCCCTTCTTACATCAGCTGATATCTCAAATGCTGTACAGAAACCCAGCCTAAAACCCCAAACAGCAAGCAATGCAGGTGTAGAAGCACGGTGGCTAGGAAAAACTCCCTAGAAAGGCAAGAACCTAGGAAGAAACCTAGAAGGAACCAGACTATGAGGGGTGGCCATTCCTTTCTGCCTGTGCCGGGTGGAGATTATAACAGAACATGGCCAAGATGTTCAAATGTTCATAAATGACCAGCATGGTCAAAATAATAATAATCACAGTAGTTGTCGAGGTGCAGCAAGTCAGCACCTCAGGAGTAAATGTCAGTTTGGCTTTTCATAGCCAATCATTAAGAGTATCCTCTATGCTCCTGCTGTCTCTAGAGAGTTGAAAACAGCAGGTCTGGGACAGGTAGCAGTCAGGGTTCCATAGCCGCAGGCAGAACAGTTGAAACTGAAGCAGCAGCACGGCCAGGTGGACTGGGACAGCAAGGAGTCATCATGCCAGGTAGTCCTGAGGCATGGTCCTAGGGCTCAGGCCCCCGAGAGAAGAAAGAAAGAAAGAGAGAAAGCGAGGAATTAAAAGAAGCATACTTAAATTCACACAGGACACCGGATAAGACAGGAGAAGTACTCCAGATATAACAAACTGACCCTAGCCCCTCGACATATAAACTACTGCAGCATAAATACTGGAGGCTGAGACAGGACGGGTCAGGAGACACTGTGGCCCCATCCGATGACACACCCGGACAGGGCCAAACAGGAAGGATATAACCCCACCCACTTTGACAAAGCACAGCCCCCACACCACTAGAGGGATAWCTTCAACCACCAACTTACCATCCTGTGACAAGGCCGAGTATAGCCCACAAAGATCTCCGCCACGGCACAACCCAAGGGGGGCGCCAACCCAGACAGGAAGATCACGTCAGTGACTCAACCCACTCACGCACACCTCCTAGGGACGGCATGAAAGAGCACCAGTAAGCCAGTGACTCAGCCCCTGTAACAGGGTTAGAGGCAGATAATTCCAGTGGAGAGAAGGGAACCGGCCAGGCAGAGACAGCAAGGGCGGTTCGTTGCTCCAGAGCCTTTCCGTTCACCTTCACACTCCCGGGCCAGACTACACTCAATCATATGACCCACTGAAGAGATGAGTCTTCAGTAAAGACTTAAAGGTTGAGACCGAGTCTAAGTCTCTCTATTTTATTATTATTTTATTTTTTACCCCCTTTTCTCCCCAATTTCGTAGTATCCAATTGTTAGTAGTTACTATCTTGTCTCATCGCTACAACTCCCATACGGGCTCGGGAGAGACGAAGGTCGAAAGCCATGCGTCCTCCGAAACGCAACCCAACCAAGCCGCACTGCTTCTTAACACAGCGCGCATCCAACCCGGAAGCCAGCCGCACCAATGTGTCGGAGGAAACACCGTGCACCTGGCGACCTGGTTAGCGTGCACTGCGCCTGGCCCGCCACAGGAGTCGCTAGTACGCGATGAGACAAGGATAACCCTACCGGCCAAACCCTCCCTAACCCGGACGACGCTAGGCCAATTGTGCGTCTCTCACATGGGTAGGCAGACCATTCCATAAAAATGGAGCTCTATAGGAGAAAGCCCTGCCTCCAGCTGTTTGCTTAAAAATTCTAGGGACAATTAGGAGGCCTGCGTCTTGTGACCATAGCGTACGTGTAGGTATGTACGGCAGGACCAAATCGGAAAGATAGGTAGGAGCAAGCCCATGTAATGCTTTGTAGGTTAGCAGTAAAACCTTAAATCAGCCCTTGCCTTAACAGGAAGCCAGTGTAGGGAGGCTTGCACTGGAGTAATATGATCAMATTTTTGGGTTCTAGTCAGGATTCTAGCAGCCATATTTAGCACTAACTGAAGTTTATTTAGTGCTTTATCCAGGTAGCCGGAAAGTAGAGCATTGCAGTAGTCTAACCTAGAAGTAACCAAAACATGGATAAATTTTTCTGCATTTTTGGATAGAAAGTTTCTGATTTTTGCAATGTTACGTAGATGGAAAAAAGYTGTCCTTGAAACAGTCTTGATATGTTCGTCAAAAGAGAGATCAGGGTCCAGAGTAACGCCGAGGTCCTTCACAGTTTTATTTGAGACGACTTTACAACCATCAAGATTAATTGTCAGATTCAACAGAAGATCTCTTTGTTTCTTGGGACSTAGAACAAGCATCTCTGTTTTGTCCGAGATTAAAAGTAGAAAGTTTGCAGCCATCCACTTCCTTATATCTGAAACACAGGCTTCTAGCGAGGGCAATTTTGGGGCTTCACCATGTTTCATTGAAWTGTACAGCTGTGTGTCATCCGCATAGCAGTGAAAGTTAACATTATGTTTTCGAATGACATCCCCAAGAGGTAAAATATATAATGAAAACAATAGTGGTCCTAAAACGGAACCTTGAGGAACACCGAAATTTACAGTTGATTTGTCAGAGGACAAACCATTCACAGAGACAAACTGATATCTTTCCGACAGATAAGATCTAAACCAGGCCAGAACTTGTCCGTGTAGACCAATTTCGCAAAGCAACTAAAAAGCAGCATTCCCAAGTGAGGATGGCTTTCACTTCAGCAGTAATAAATTCATGAACTTCTTTGAGGAAAAGATCATGATCATTAGAAAGCAAATTACGGACTCCTCTTTAAATCTGCGTATTCCTCCAAAGCTCAGTTGTCCTGATTCTGCACAACTCTGCCAGGACCTAGGATCAAGAGAGACACTTAAGTGTTTTAGTACTATATCTCTTGACACAATGATGAAAATAATCATGGCCTCTAAACTTCAAGCTGCATACTGGACCCTATTCCAAATAAACTACTGAAAGAGCTGCTTCTGTGCTTGACCCTCCTATGTTGAACATAATAAACGGCTCTCTATCCACCGGATGTGTACCAAACTCACTAAAAGTGGCAGTAATAAAGCTCTCTTGAAAAAGCCAAACCTTGACCCAGAAAATATAAAAACTATCGGCTTATATCGAATCTTCCATTCCTCTAAAAACTCACTGCTTCCTGAAGACAAACAATGTATACGAAATGCTTCAGTCTGGTTTTAGACCCCATCATAGCACTGAGACTGCACTTATGAAGGTGGTAAATGACCTTTTAATGGCGTCAGACCGAGGCTCTGCATCTGTCCTCGTGCTCCTAGACCTTAGTGCTGCCTTTGATACCATCGATCACCACATTCTTTTGGAGAGATTGGAAACCAAATTGGTCTACACGGACAAGTTCTGGCCTGGTTTGATCTTATCTGTCGGAAAGATATCAGTTTGTCTCTGTGAATGGTTTGTCCTCTGACAAATCAACTGTAAATTTCGGTGTTCCTCAAGGTTCGTTTTAGGACCACTATTGTTTTCATTATATATTTTACCTCTTGGGATGTCATTCGAAAACATAATGTTAACTTTCACTGCTATGCGGATGACACACAGCTGTACAATTTCAATGAAACATGGTGAAGCCCAAAATTGCCCTCGCTAGAAGCCTGTGTTTTCAGATATAAGGAAGTGGATGGCTGCAAACTTTCTACTTTTAATCTCGGACAAAACAGAGATGCTTGTTCTAGGTCCCAAGAAACAAAGAGATCTTCTGTTGAATCTGACAATTAATCTTGATGGTTGTAAGTCGTCTCAAATAAAACTGTGAAGGACCTCGGCGTTACTCTGGACCCTGATCTCTCTTTTGACGAACATATCAAGACTGTTTCAAGGACAGCTTTTTCCATCTACGTAACATTGCAAAAATCAGAAACTTTCCTGTACAAAAATGATGCAGAAAGTTAGTTCTAGGTTACTTCTAGGTTAGACTACTGCAATGCTCTACTTTCCGGCTACCTGGATAAAGCACTAAATAAACTTCAGTTAGTGCTAAATATGGCTGCTAGAATCCTGACTAGAACCCAAAAATTTGATCATATAACTCCAGTGCAAGCCTCCCTACACTGGCTTCCTGTTAAGGCAAGTGCTGATTTCAAGGTTTTACTGGGTAACCTACAAAGCATTACATGGGCTTTGCTCCTACCTATTTTCCGATTTGGTCTGCGTACATACCTACACGTACGCTATGGTCACAAGAC
>NC_036858.1:61718598-61720904 GCF_002910315.2 Salvelinus sp. IW2-2015
CCTTGACCCAGAAATATAAAAAACTATCGGCTTATATCGAATCTTCCATTCCTCTAAAAACTCACTGCCTTCCTGAAGACAAACAATGTATACGAAATGCTTCAGTCTGGTTTTAGACCCCATCATAGCACTGAGACTGCACTTATGAAGTGGTAAATGACCTTTTAATGGCGTCAGACCGAGGCTCTGCATCTGTCCTCGTGCTCCTAGACCTTAGTGCTGCCTTTGATACCATCGATCACCACATTCTTTTGGAGAGATTGGAAACCCTTTGCGACAGTATCAAAAATAAATTTCGGATTGTTCTTATTTTCCTCAATTAAGTTGGAAAAATAGGATGATCGAGCAGCAGTGAGGGCTCTTCGATACTGCACGGTACTGTCTTTCCAAGCTAGTCGGAAGACTTCCAGTTTGGTGTGGCGCCATTTCCGTTCCAGTTTTCTGGAAGCTTGCTTCAGAGCTCGGGTATTTTCTGTATACCAGGGAGCTAGTTTCTTATGACAAATGTTTTTWGTTTTTAGGGGTGCAACTGCATCTAGGGTATTGTGCAAGGTTAAATTAAGTTCCTCAGTTAGGTGGTTAACTGATTTTTGTCCTCTGACGTCCTTGGGTAGGCAGAGGGAGTCTGGAAGGGCATCAAGGAATCTTTGTGTTGTCTGAGAATTTATAGCACGACTTTTGATGCTCCTTGGTTGGGGTCTGAGTAGATTATTTGTTGCGATTGCAAACGTAATAAAATGGTGGTCCGATAGTCCAGGATTATGAGGAAAAACATTAAGATCCACAACATTTATTCCATGGGACAAATCTAGGTCCAGAGTGTAACTGTGACAGTGAGTAGGTCCAAGTCCAAGTGCATCGATGACATCGTCCCAACAGTGACTGTACGTACATACCCCAACCAGAAGCCATGGATTACAGGCAACATCCGCACTGAGCTAAAAGGTAGAGCTTCCGCTTTCAAGGAGCTGGACTCTAACCCAGAAGCTTATAAGAAATCCCTCTATGCCCACCAACGAACCATCAAACAGGCATAGCGTCAATACAGGACTAAGATTGAATCGTACTACACCGGCTCGAACGCTCGTTGGATGTGGCAGGGCTTGCAAACTATTACAGACTACAAAGGGAAGCACAGCCCAGAGCTGCCCATTGACACGAGCCTACCAGATTAGCTAAATTACTAATTTGCTCGCTTCCAGGCAAGCAACACTAAAGCATGCATGAGAGCATCAGCTGTTCCGGACGACTGTGTGATCACGCTCTCCATAGCCGATGTGAGTAAGACCTTTAAACAGGTCAACATTTACAAGGCCGCAGGGCCAGATGGATTACCAGGATGTGTACTCCGAGCATGCGCTGACAAACTGGCAAGTGTCTTCACTGACATTTTCAACCTGTCCCTGACTGAATCTGTAAAACAAACATGTTTCAAGCAGACCACCATAGTCCCTGTGCCCAAGAACACTAAGGTAATCTGCCTAAATGACTACCAACCCGTAGCACTCACATCTATAGCCATGAAGTGCTATGAAAGGCTGGTCATGGTTTACATCAACACCATTATCCCAGAAACCCTAGACCCACTCCAATTTGCATACGGCCTCAACTGATCCACAGATGATGCAATCTCTATTGTACTCCACACTGCCCTTTCCCACCTGGACAAAAGGAAAACCTATGTGAGAATGCTATTCATTGACTACAGCTCAGCGTTCAACATCACTAAGCTAAGGACCCTGGTACTAAACACCTCCCTCTGCAACTGGATCCTGGTGGGCCGCCCCCAGGTGGTAACAACACATCTGCCACACTGATCCTGAACACGGGGGCCCCTCGGGTGCATGCTCAGTCCCCTCCTGTACTCCCTGTTCACTCATGACTGCATGGTCAGGCACGACTCCAACACCATCATTAAGTTTGCAGACGACACAACAGTGGTAAGCCTGATCACCGACAACGATGAGACAGCTTATAGGGAGGAGGTCAGAGACCTGGCCGTGTGGTCTCTCAACGTGATCAAGACAAAGGAGATGATTGTGGACTACAGGAAAAGGAGGACCRAGCACGCCCCCATTCTCATCGACGGGGCTGTAGGGGAGCAGGTTGAGAGCTTCAAGTTCCTTGGCGTCCACATCTCCAACAAACTATCATGGTCCAGTCACACCAAGACAGTCGTGAAGAGGTCACGACAAAGCCTATTCCTCCTCAGGAGACTAAAAAGATTTGGCATGGGTCCTCAGATCCTCAAAAAGTTCTACAGCTGCACCATCTAGAGCATCCTGACTGGTTGCATCACCTCCTGG
>NC_036858.1:61721417-61847063 GCF_002910315.2 Salvelinus sp. IW2-2015
GGTCAGCTGTAGAACTTTTTGAGGATCTGAGGACCCATGCCAAATCTTTTTAGTCCCTGAGGAGGAATAGGCTTTGTCGTGACCTCTCACGACTGTCTTGGTGTGACTGGACCATGATAGTTTGTTGGAGATGTGGACGCCAAGGAACTTGAAGCTCTCAACCTGCTCCCCTACAGCCCCGTCGATGAGAATGGGGGCGTGCTTGGTCCTCCTTTTCCTGTAGTCCACAATCATTCTCCTTTGTCTTGATCACGTTGAGAGACCACACGGCCAGGTCTCTGACCTCCTCCCTAAAGCTGTTCTCATCGTTGTCGGTGATCAGGCTTACCACTGTTGTGTCGTCTGCAAACTTAATGATGGTGTTGGAGTCGTGCCTGACCATGCAGTCATGAGTGAACAGGGAGTACAGGAGGGACTGAGCATGCACCCGAGGGGCCCCCGTGTTCAGGATCAGCTGTGGCAGATGTTGTGTTTACCACCTGGGGCGGCCCACCAGGATCCAGGGCAGAGGGAGTGTTAGTACCAGGTCCTTAGCTTAGTGATGTTGAACGCTGAGCTGTAGTCAATGAATAGCATTCTCACATAGGTTTTCCTTTTGTCCAGGTGGGAAAGGGCAGTGTGGAGTCAATAGAGATTGCATCATCTGTGGATCAGTTGAGCCGTATGCAAATTGGAGTGGGTCTAGGGTTTCTGGATAATGGTGTTGATGTAAACCAGACCAGCCTTTCAAGCACTTCATGGCTATAGATGTGAGTTCTACGGGTTGGTAGTCATTTAGGCAGATTACCTTAGTGTTCTTGGCACAGGGACTATGGTGGTCTGCTTGAAACATGTTTGTTTTACAGATTCAGTCAGGGACAGGTTGAAAATGTCAGTGAAGACACTTGCCAGTTTGTCAGCGCATGCTCGAGTACACATCCTGGTAATCCATCTGGCCTGCGCCTTGTAAATGTTGACCTGTTTAAAGGTCTTACTCACATCGGCTATGGAGAGCGTGATACACAGTCGTCCGGAACAGCTGATGCTCTCATGCATGCTTTAGTGTTGCTTGCCTGGAAGCGAGCAAATAGTAATTTAGCTAATCTGGTAGCTCGTGTCAATGGGCAGCTCTGGGCTGTGCTTCCCTTTGTAGTCTGTAATAGTTTGCAAGCCCTGCCACATCCAACGAGCGTTCGAGCGGTGTAGTACGATTCAATCTTAGTCCTGTATTGACGCTATGCCTGTTTGATGGTTCGTTGGTGGGCATAGAGGGATTTCTTATAAGCTTCTGGGTTAGAGTCCAGCTCCTTGAAAGCGGAAGCTCTACCTTTAGCGCATGTGCGGATGTTGCCTGTAATCCATGGCTTCTGGTTGGGGTATGTACGTACAGTCACTGTTGGGACGATGTCATCGATGCACTTGGACTTGGACCTACTCACTGTCACAGTTACACTCTGGACCTAGATTTGTCCCATGGAATAAATGTTGTGGATCTTAATGTTTTCCTCATAATCCTGGACATCGGACCACCATTTATTACGTTTGCAATCGCAACAAATAATCTACTCAGACCCCAACCAAGGAGCATCAAAAGTCGTGCTATAAATTCTCAGACAACACAAAGATTCCTTGATGCCCTTCCAGACTCCCTCTGCCTACCCAAGGACGTCAGAGGACAAAAATCAGTTAACCACCTAACTGAGGAACTTAATTTAACCTTGCACAATACCCTAGATGCAGTTGCACCCTAAAAACAAAAACATTTGTCATAAGAAACTAGCTCCCTGGTATACAGAAAATACCGAGCTCTGAAGCAAGCTTCCAGAAAACTGGAACGGAAATGGCGCCACACCAAACTGGAAGTCTTCCGACTAGCTTGGAAAGACAGTACCGTGCAGTATCGAAGAGCCTCACTGCTGCTCGATCATCCTATTTCCAACTTAATTGAGGAAAATAAGAACAATCCGAAATTTATTTTTGATACTGTCGCAAAGCTAACTAAAAAGCAGCATTCCCAAGTGAGATGGCTTTCACTTCAGCAGTAATAAATTCATGAACTTCTTTGAGGAAAAGATCATGATCATTAGAAAGCAAATTACGGACTCCTCTTTAAATCTGCGTATTCCTCCAAAGCTCAGTTGCCTGATTCTGCACAACTCTGCCAGGACCTAGGATCAAGAGAGACACTTAAGTGTTTTAGTACTATATCTCTTGACACAATGATGAAAATAATCATGGCCTCTAAACTTCAAGCTGCATACTGGACCCATTCCAAATAAACTACTGAAAGAGCTGCTTCCTGTGCTTGACCCTCCTATGTTGAACATAATAAACGGCTCTCTATCCACCGGATGTGTACCAAACTCACTAAAAGTGGCTAAATAAAGCCTCTCTTGAAAAAGCCAAACCTTGACCCAGAAAATATAAAAAACTATCGGCTTATATCGAATCTTCCATTCCTCTAAAAACTCACTGCCTTCCTGAAGACAAACAATGTATACGAAATGCTTCAGTCTGGTTTTAGACCCCATCATAGCACTGAGACTGCACTTATGAAGGTGTAAATGACCTTTTAATGGCGTCAGACCGAGGCTCTGCATCTGTCCTCGTGCTCCTAGACCTTAGTGCTGCCTTTGATACCATCGATCACCACATTCTTTTGGAGAGATTGGAAACCCAAATTGGTCTACACGGACAAGTTCTGGCCTGGTTTAGATCTTATCTGTCGAAAGATATCAGTTTGTCTCTGTGAATGGTTTGTCCTCTGACAAATCAACTGTAAATTTCGGTGTTCCTCAAGGTTCCGTTTTAGGACCACTATTGTTTTCATTATATATTTTACCTCTTGGGATGTCATTCGAACATAATGTTAACTTTCACTGCTATGCGGATGACACACAGCTGTACATTTCAATGAAACATGGTGAAGCCCAAAATTGCCCTCGCTAGAAGCCTGTGTTTCAGATATAAGAAGTGGAGGCTGCAAACTTTCTACTTTTAATCTCGGACAAAACAGAGATGCTTGTTCTAGGTCCCAAGAAACAAAGAGATCTTCTGTTGAATCTGACAATTAATCTGATGTGGTTGTAAAGTCGTCTCAAATAAAACTGTGAAGGACCTCGGCGTTACTCTGGACCCTGATCTCTCTTTTGACGAACATATCAGACTGTTTCAAGGACAGCTTTTTCCATCTACGTAACATTGCAAAAATCAGAAACTTTCTGTACAAAAATGATGCAGAAAGTTACTTCTAGGTTACTTCTAGGTTAGACTACTGCAATGCTCTACTTTCCGGCTACCTGGATAAAGCACTAAATAAACTTCAGTTAGTGCAAATATGGCTGCTAGAATCCTGACTAGAACCCAAAAATTTGATCATATTACTCAGTGCAAGCCTCCCTACACTGGCTTCCTGTTAGGCAAGTGCTGATTTCAAGTTTTACTGGTAACCTACAAAGCATTACATGGGCTTGCTCCACCTATCTTTCCGATTTGGTCCTGCCGTACATACCTACACGTACGCTATGGTCACAAGACGCAGGCCCTAATTGTCCCTAGAATTTTTAAGCGAAACACTGAGGCAGGCTTTTCCTATACGAGCTCCATTTTTATGGAATGGTCTGCCTACCCATGTGAGAGAGCACAATTGGCCTAGCGTCGTCCGGGTTAGGGAGGGTTTTGGCCGGTAGGGTTATCCTTGTCTCATCGCGTACTAGCGACTCCTGTGGCGGCCAGGCGCAGTGCACGCTAAACCAGGTCGCCAGGTGCACGGTGTTTCCGCCGACACATAGTGTGTGCGGCTGCTTCCGGGTTGGATGCGCGCTGTGTTAAGAAGCAGTGCGGCTTGGTTGGGTTGCGTTTCGGAGGACGCATGGCTTTCGACCTTCGTCTCTCCCGAGGCCCGTATGGAGTTGTAGCGATGAGACAAGATAGTAACTACTAACAATTGGATACTACGAAATTGGGGAGAAAGGGGGTAAAAAATAAAAATAATATAAAATAGAGAGACTTAGACTCGGTCTCAACCTTTAAGTCTTTACTGAAGACTCATCTCTTCAGTGGGTCATATGATTGAGTGTAGTGTAGTCTGGCCGGGAGTGTGGAAGGTGAACGGAAAGGCTCTGGAGCAACGAACCGCCCTTGCTGTCTCTGCCTGGCCGGTTCCCTTCTCTCCACTGGAATTATCTTGCCTCTAACCCTGTTTACAGGGGCTGAGTCACTGGCTTACTGGTGCTCTTTCATGCCGTCCCTAGGAGGTGTGCGTGAGTGGGTTGAGTCACTGACTGGATCTTCCTGTCTGGGTTGGCGCCCCCCTTGGGTTGTGCCGTGGCGGAGATCTTGTGGGCTATACTCGGCTTGTCACAGGATGGTAAGTTGGTGTTGAAGTTATCCCTCTAGTGGTGTGGGGGCTGTGCTTTGTCAAAGTGGGTGGGGTTATATCCTTCCTGTTTGCCCCTGTCCGCGGGTGTCATCGCGGATGGGGCCCACAGTGTCTCCTGACCCGTCCTGTCTCAGCCTCCAGTATTTGCTGCAGTAGTTTATATGTCGAGACGAGGATTGTAGCTCGGGCAGTTATGTTTGAAATATTATCGTGGAAAGTAAGAGGAACTTCTCCTGTCTTATATGTCGCCGTTTTTTGAATTTAAGTATTGCTCTTCTAATTCATCAATCTCATTCTTCGATCCATGGTTACTGATCAAACCTTTAAAATATTACCTTGACTATAAATTACCTATGGCTCACGGATGTGCTCAGTCCCTTGCCTTGAGAAGGTAGACCACAGGAAAACCTGGCTCCCTGTAGAGGAAAGGCTCTGCAGAACCCAGGTTGAGGCACCAACATGCAGAACCTTGGACAGAGCTGCGTTCATGTTCCTAGACCAGAAATGTAAAAACTCCATAAAACCAATTAGCACGGTTCATTTCCCAGGCAAACGCAAAACCCTAATTCCAAATCAATAATTTCAAATTTCAATCAAATGTGTTAATATAGCCCTTGTTTTGACAAATCAGTCTGAGGTATATCAAAGTGTGTACAGAAACCAGCCGTCAAAACCCCCAAACAGCAAGCATGCGGTGTAGAGCACCGGGCTAGGAAAAACTCCCTAGAAGGCTCACAACCTAAGGAAGAAACCTAGTATGGCGAAGGGAACCAGGACTAGAGGGTAGGCCAGTCCTCTTCTGCTGTGACCGGTGAGATTATAACAGAAGCATCGATCTCACAAAGATTGTTCAAATGGATTCCATCAATGCCTACCAGCCTGGTAAAATAATAGTCAATCACATGATAGCGACACACTTGGTAATCGTTTCCATAGTGCCCGCACGCGCAGCAAACAAGTTTCAACTGGCAGCAGCAGCACGGCCAGGTGGACTGGGGACAACACTAGTGGGTACGTCATCATGCCAGTAGATCCTAGGGCTTCAGGTTCTTACCGCCGAGAGAGAGATAGGAAAGAAGAGAGAAATGAGAGACCATTAGTAGAGAGCATGCTTAATTCACACAGGACACCGGATAAGCACAGAGAAATACTCCAGCGCATGACAGAACGACCCTACCCCCCCAACACATAAACTACCTTGCCATAAATACTGGAAGGCTGAGACAGGATTGATCAGCCAGGGACACTGTGGCCACCATCCGGATGAGTACCCCCAGACAGCGTGGGTTCCAAAAGCGCAGGCCACCTATATTAAGCCCAACAAGCCCACTTGTGCCAAAGGCAGCAGCCCCCACATCACTAAAGAGGATTATCTTCAACCACCGAACTTACCATCCAGAAAACGGCAATATACAGGAAATCCATTGGTCCGATGGGACGAGTAATCCAGCGACGCACAAAAAAATCTCACGCCACCTTAGACAACAACCAATGGATTCCTAGTAAATCTAGAGCATCCTGACTGGTTGCATCACCTCCTGGTATGGCAGCTGCTCGGCCTCCTTGGCCACACTACAGAGGGTATTGTGTATGGCCCAGTACATCACTGGGCTCAAGCTTCCTGCCATCCAGGACCTCTATACCAGGCGGTGTTGGTTGTCACTTTAACTCTACCTACATTCACATATTACCTCAATTACCTCGACTAACCTGTGCCCCCGCACACATTTTTATTTATCTGTTTTTTACTTAACACTTATTTTTCTTAAAACTGCATTGTTGGTTAAGGGCTTGTAAGTAAGCATTTCACTGTAAGGTCAACGTTGTATTCGGCGCATATAACAATGGCGGTGTTCTATTCTGGTTAGAGCCAGTTTGTACTGTTCTGTGAAGGAAGTAGTACACAGCGTTGTACGAGATCTTCAGTTTCTTAGCATTTATCACATGGAATAGCCTTCATTTCTCAGAACAAGAATAGACTGACGAGTTTCAGAAGAAAGTGCTTTGTTTCTGGCCATTTTGAGCCTGTAATCGAATCCACAAATGCTGATGCTTCAGATACTCAACTAGTCTCAAGAAGGCCAGTTTTATTGCTTCTTTAATCAGAACAACACTTTTCAGCTGTGCTAACATAATTGCAAAGAGGTTTTCTAATGATCAATTAGCCTTTTAAAATAATCAACTTGGATTAGCTAACACAACGTGCCATTGGAACACAGGAGTGATGGTTGCTGATAATGGGCCTCTGTACGCCTATGTAGATATTCCATTACAAAATCTGCCATTTCCAGCTACAATAGTCATTTACAACATTAACAATGTCAACACTGTATTTCTGATCAATTTAATGTTATTTTAATGGATGAAAAATATGCTTTTCTTTCACAAACAAGGACATTTCTAAGTGACCCCAAACTTTTGAATGGTAGTGTATATATATGTATACCAATCGTATTATAGAATAATAGTAGAATAATAGTGAAGACATCAAAACTAGGAAATAAAACATATGGAATCATATAGTTAACAATTTCTTTTTCWACAAATCAAACTATAGTTTTGATTTTAGATTCTTCAATGTAGCCACCCTTTGCCTTGATGACAGCTTTGCACACTCTTGGAATTCTCTCAACCCGCTTCATGATGTAGTCACCTGAAATGCATTTCAATGAACAGGTGTGCATAGTTAAAAGTTAATTTTGGGAATTTCTTTCCTTCTTAATGCGTTTGAGCCAACCACTTGTGTTGTGAAGGTAGGGGTGGTATACAAAAGATAGCCTTATTTAGTAAAAGACCAAGTCCATATTACGGCAAGAACAGCTCAAATAAGCAAAGAGAAACGACAGTCCATCATTACTTTAAGGCATGAAGATCAGTAAATATGGAAAATGCATAGTATAGAAATGGAGTAAATTAACCTTGGCTACAGCCCTGCCTATGATATTATACTAAACAGAAATATAAACGCAACATGCAACATTTTCAAAGGTTTTATTGAGTTACAGTTCATATAAGTATATCAGCCAATTTAAATAAATAAATTAGGCCCTAATTTATGGATTTCACGAGACGTGGGAATACAGATAGGCATCTGTTGGTCACATATACCTTAAAAAATTAAGTTAGGGGCGTGGATCAGAAAACCAGTCAGTGTCTAGATTGACCACCATTTACCTCATGCAGCACAACACATCTCCTTTTCATAGAGTTGATCAGGCTGTTGATTGTGGCCTGTGGAATGTTGTCCCACTCTTCTTCAATGGCTGTGCGAAGTTGATGGATATTGTCAAGAAATGGAACACGCTGTTGTACATGTCCATCCTGAGCATCCCAAACGTGCTCATTGGGTGATATGTCTGGTGAGTATGCAGGCCATGAAATAAGACCAAATTCTTATTTAAAATGACGGCCTACCCCGGCCAAACCCTCCCCTAACCTGAATGATGCTGGGCCAATTGTGCACCGACATATGGTACTCCAGACCACGGCCGGTTGTGATCCAGCCCGGGATCAAAGCAAGGATCAAACCAGGGTCTGTAGTGATGCCTCTAGCACTGAGATGCAGTGCCTTATACCTCTGGACCACTTGGGAACCACAAATGGGGCATGGGGCCGTGCATTATCATGCTGAAACATGAGGTGATTGTGGCGGTAGAATGGCACGACAATGGGCCTCAGGATCTCGTCCCGGTATCTCTGTGCATTCAAATTGCCATTGATAAAATACCATAACCCCACCGCCACCATGGGGCACTCTGCTCACAATGTTAACATCAGCAAAACGCTCACCCACACAACGCCATACACGTGGTCTGCGGTTGTGAGCATGGTTGGACGTACTACCAAATTCTCTAAGATGACATTGGAATATGGAATAGAAATTAACATTAAATTATCTGGCAACAGCTCTGGTGGACATTCTTGCAGTCAGCATGCCAATTGCACGCTCCATCATCACTTTAGACATCTGTGGCAGTGTTGTGTGACAAAACGTACATTTTAGATTGGCCTTTTATTTTCCCCAGCACAAGGTGCATCTGTGTAATGATCATGCTGTTGAATCAGCTTCTCGATATGCCACAACTGTCAGGTGGATGGATTATCTTTGGCAAAGGAGAAATGCTAACTAACAAGGATGTAAACAAATTTGTGCACAAAGTTTGAGAGTAATAAGCTTTKTGTGCCTATGGAACATTTCTGGGATCTTTTATTTCAGCTCATGAAACATGGGACCAACACTTTACATGTTGAGTTTATATTTGTTMATATATTGTTCAGTGTAGTTAATTCACATAAAGATGTATCCCAATAAGCAAAATTACGTTGAGATTTGGATCTGGTACGCTCCGGCCAAAACTTGTTTGGGGCGAAGCTCATTAGAACAATACCCAGCATGCTTTGCAAGTGTTTGTTTTTACATAAAAAAAATGGTCACTGTCACGTTCTGACCATAGTTCTTTTGTGTTTTCGTTGTTTTAGTGTTGGTCAGGACGTGAGCTGAGTGGGCATTCTATGTTGTGTGTCTAGTTTTCCCGTTTCTATGTTTGGCCTGATATGGTTCTCAATCAGAGGCAGGTGTTAGTCATTGTCTCTGATTGGGAACCATATTTAGGTAGCCTGTTTTGTGTTGGGTTTTGTGGGTGGTTGTCTTCTGTCTTTGTGTCTATGCACCAGATAGGACTGTTTCGKTTTTTCACATTTGTTGTTTTTGTATTTTGTAGTGTTCACGTTTTTTGTCGTTATTAAACATGATGAACACTAACCACGCTGCGCTTTGGTCCGATCCCTGCTACACCTCCTCCTCAGACGAAGAGGAGGAAATCTGCCGTTACAGTCACTTACCAGACGCTCTTATCCACACCAACTGACAGTCAGTGCATTGAACTAAGGTAGATAAACAACAACATCGTATACTGAATAGATACTTATCTCTCCTCCCTAACAACGGGAGTCATTGTCCACAAAGCGGCATAGCGGGCTGTCTAGCTCCCACCTATGCTTTCTTTGGATTGGTGGATACATCTCATTATTTTAATACTATTTGACCATTTGATGAGGGTTGTTGACGTCAACCGCCTGTATTCAAGGAAGAGATGCTATGCTACTAGCCTCGTACCATGAATATACATATTCATCTCGAGACAAGTCAAATCAAATCAAATCAAATTGTATTTGTCACATGCCCCGAATACAACAGGTGTAGACCTTACAGTGAAATGCTTACTTACAAGACCTTAACCAACAATGCAGTTTTAAGAAAATAACAAAAAAAGTAAGAGATCAGAATAACAAATGATTAATTAAAGAGCAGCAGTAAATAACAATAGCAGGGCTATATACAGGGGGTACCGGTATAGAGTCAATGTGCGGGGGCACCGGTGTCGAGGTAATTGAGGTAATATGTACATGTGGGTAGAGTTATTAAAGTGACTATGCATAGATAATAACAGAGAGTAGCAGCAGCGTAGAAGAGGTGGGGGGKGGCTGCGCAATGCAAATATTCTGGGTAGCCATTTGATTAGCTGTTCAGGAGTCTTATGGCTTGGGGGTAGAAGCTATTTAGGAGCCTCATGGACCTACAGTTGGTACTCCGGTACCGCTTGCTGTGCGGTAGCAGAGAGAACAGTCTATGACTTGGGTGGTTGGAGTCTTTGACAATTTTTAGGGCCTTTCTCTGACACCGCCTGGTATAGAGATCCTGAATGGCAGGAAGCTTGGTCCCGGTGATGTACTGGGCCGTACACACTACCCTCTGTAGTGCCTGCGGTCGGAGGCCGAGCAGCTGCGATACCAGGCAGTAATGCAACCAGTCAGGATGCTCTCGATGGTGCAGCTGTAAAACATTTTGAGGCTCTGAGGACCAATGCCAAATCTTTTCAGTCTCCTGAGGGGGAATAGGTTTTGTAGTGCCCTCTACACGACTGTCTTGGTGTGCTTGGACCATGTTAGTTTGTTGGTGATGTGGACGCCAAAGAACTTGAAGCTCTCAACCTGCTCCACTACAGTCCTGTCGATGAGAATGGGGGCGTGCTCGGTCCTCCTTTTCGTGTAGTCCACAATCATCTCCTTTGTCTTGATCACATTGAGGGAGAGTTTGTTGTCCTTGCACCACACGGTCAGGTCTCTGATCTCCTCCCTATAGGCTGTCTCGTCATTGTCGGTGATCAAGCCTACCACTGTTGTGTCATCTGCAAACTTAATGATGGTGTTGGAGCTGTGCCAGGCCGTGCAGTCATGAGTGAACAGGGAGTACAGGAGGGGACTGAGCACGCACCCCTGAGGGGCCCCCGTGTTGAGGATCAGCATGGCGGATGTGTTGTTACCTACCCTTACCACCTGGGGGCGGCCCGTCAGGAAGTCCAGGATCCAGTTACAGAGGAGTAGTCCTTAGCTTACTGATGAGCTTTGAGGGCACTATGGTGTTGTACGCTGAGCTTTAGTCAATGAATAGCATTCTCACATAGGTGTTCCTTTTGTCCAGGTGTGAAATGGCAGTGCGGCGTGCAATAAAGATTGCATCATCTGTGGATCTGTTGGTGCGGTATGCAAATTGGAGTGGGTCTAGGGTTTCTGGGATAATGGTGTTGATGTGAGCCATGACCAGCCTTTCAAAGCATTTCATTGCTACAGACGTGAGTGCTACGGGGTCGGTAGTCATTTAGGCAGATTACCTTAGTGTTCTTGGGCACAGGGACTATGGTGGTCTGCTTGAAACATGTTGGTATTACAGACTCAGACAGGGAGAGGTTGAAAATGTTAGTGGAGACACTTGCCAGATGGTACACGTCCTGGTAATCCATCTGGCCCTGTTTAAAGGTCTTACTCACATTGGCTGCGGAGAGCGTGATCACACAGTCGTCCGGCTCAGCTGATGCTCTCATGYATGTTTCAGTGTTACTTGCCCGGTTGCAAGCATAAAAGTTATTTAGCTAGTCAGGTAGGCTTGTGTCACTGAGTAGCTCTCGGCTGTGCTTCCCTTTGTAGTCTGTAAGAGTTTGCAGGCCCTGCCACATCCGATGAGTGTCAGAGCYGGTGTAGTATGATTCAATCTTAGTCCTGTATTGATGCTTGGCCTGTTTGATGTTTCGTCGGAGGGCATAGCGGGATTTCTTAGAAGCTTCCGGGTTAGAGTCCCGCTCCTTGAAAGCATCAGCTCTACCCTTTAGCTGAGTGCGAATGTTGCCTGTAATCCATGGCTTCTGGTKGGGTACGAAGTCCTCGATGCACTTGTAAATGCACTGATAAAGCCAGTTACTGATGTGGTGTACTCCTCAATGCCATTGGAAGAATCCCGGAACATATTCCAGTCTGTGCTAGCAAAGCAGTGCTGTAGTTTAACATCTGCTTCATCTGACCACTTTTTTATAGACCGAGTCACTGGTGCGTCCTGCTTTAATTTTTGCTTGTAAGCAGGAATCAGGAGGATAGAATTATAGTCAGATTTGCCAAATGGGGGGCAAGGGAGAGCTTTGTATGTGTCTCTGTGTGTGGAGTAAAGGTGGTCTAGAATTGTTTTCCCTCTGGTGCATATTTAACATGCTGATAGAAATGAGGTAAAACTGATTTAAGTTTCCCTGCATTAAAGTCCCCGGCCACTAGGAGCGCCGCGTCTGGATGAGCGTTTTCCTGTTTGCTTATGGCGGTATACAGCTCATTGAGTGCGGTCTTAGTGCCAGCATCGGTCTGTGGTGGTATGTAGACAGCTACTAAAAATACAGATGAAAACTCTCTAGGTAGATAGTGTGGTCTACAGCTTATGATGAGATACTCTAACTCAGGCAAGCAAAACCTCAAGACTTCCTTAGATATCGTGCACCAGCTGTTGTATACATAAATGCGTAGGCTCCCGCCCCGTGTCTTACCAGAGGCTGCTGTTCTGTCATGCCGCTAGATTGTATAACCCACCAGCTGTATGTTCTTAATGTCGTTGTTCAGCCACGACTCGGTGAAACATAAGATATTACAGTTTTCAATGTCCCGTTGGTAGGATAAACCTGCTTTCAGTTCGTCCCATTTATTTTCCAGCGATTGAACATTAGCTAGCAGGATGGAAGGCATGGGAGATTAGCCACTCGTCGCCTGATCCTCACAAGGCACCCTGATCTCTGTCCGCTAAATATGTGTTTCCTTCTCCAGCGAATAACGGGGATCTAGGCCTGGTCGGGTGTCTGTATTATATCCCTCCTGTCCGACTCATTAAAGAAGAACTTTTCATCCAGTTTGCGGTGAGCAAATGCAGTTCTGATGTCCAGAAGCTCTTTTCGGTCATAAGAGACGATAGCAGCAACATTATGTACAAAACAAGTTATTGTTGGTTAAGAGYCAATAAGACGGCAGCCTTCCCCTCCGACGCAATCATTCAAAGAATTACTCCGATATAAAGTGTTTTTTCTCAAAGTTGCGGGGATGTCATGTGTCCTACTTATATCAGTAAACCCGTAACAACTTAAGCATCATGAATCTTCTATTCAATTAAATAAACATCACGAAGCAAATAAGCCATAMATTTTAGGTTTTGGTTAAATTAGACACTCATTGACCGCCATACAAAAAGTCCTTACTTGGTGGGCGAAAAAAATGAAAAACATCACCTGCTGGAGGGAGCTATATTTTGGGCTTCTCTCTTTACCTGTTCCTCTCTGGCTAAATCTGCCGGGTTGTCTGATGGAAGCAGCTAACATATAGCGTTTGATCATGTGCAACTATGTCAACGATTTAAATTGGCTGATGCACATTTTGAGAAGGAGACAGAGTTCAAACGTAAACTTTTTCTAATGTTCGCAAATATGTCCCCGTTCAGTTTTAGTCTTTGTCTCCATTACACATAACCTTCAGTGACAACAAGGGAAACCACTGAAACAAAACCCACAAAGAAAACAACTGCAGATACATTTAAACACATTATTTTATTAGAGGTAGTGAGGTATTGGAAGTCAGGAAATAAATACAGGGGTGTTGATAAAGAATCTGCTTACATTCATTCAGTGATCATTTAAAATATATATATTTTATATAACTTTCCAAGTTACAATATGTGCAATACATTAAAGTGCATTACCCCCCAAAAAATGGAAACGTAAACTTTTCAGAAAGCCACTTCTAAGTTTTGTTCTGATTGTATGGTTGTTCTTGAGTAAACGTTGTGTCCTGGTCGTTCTTAAGGAGGGCTCGGCTCAGCTGTTACAGGGTGAAGCTGATCCTAGACCTGTACCTAGGGGTAACGTCGCCACAGAGCCAACTCAGCTAGTTAGCGCTTGGAAAGCTGGTCAGCCAACCAATCCAGTCCCTCCAACAGACCTGAACCCTGGGTCGCACAGGTAGCCTGGACAAACCACTGAGGAGAGAGGACAAACATTCAGTCATTAAAACAGTCAGTCATTAACAGGTAGCCTGGACAAACCACTGAGGAGAGAGGACAAACAGTCAGTCATTAAAACAGTCAGTCATTAACAGGTAGCCTGGACAAACCACTGAGGAGAGAGGACAAAAAGTCCGTCATTAACAGGTAGCCTGGACAAACCACTGAGATGACAAACAACCAGAGTGCATTATTTAGCAAATCTAGGCAGGGATTCAATCCGAGGCGAGTTGCAGTGTTCAACATTTAAAAGGATACATCAGGATTTTGGGAATGACGCCCAGAATCAGATGAACTCATGGACACCATTTTTACATTTGAAGTCAGAAGTTCACATTCACCTCAGCCAAATACATTTAAACTCAGTTTTTCACAATTCCTGACATTTAATCCTAGTTAAAATTCCCTGTTATAGGTCAGTTAGGATCACCACTTTATTTTAAGAATGTGAAATGTCAGAATAATATTAGAGAATGATTTATTTCAGCTTTTATTTCTTTCATCACATTCCCAGTGGGTCAGAAGTTTACATACACTCAAATACTATTTGGTAGCATTGTCTTTAAAGTGTTTCACTTGGGTCAAACGTTTTGGGTAGCCTTCCACAAGCTTCCCACAAAAAGTTGGGTGAATTTTGGCCCATTCCTCCTGACAGAGCTGGTGTAACTGAGTCAGGTTTGTAGGCCTCCTTGCTCGCACACACTTTTTCAGTTCTGCCCACACATTTTCTATAGGATTGAGGTCAGGGCTTTGTGATGGGTACTTCAATACCTTGACTTTGTTGTCCTTAAGCCATTTTGCCACAACTTTGGAAGTGTGCTTGGGGTCATTGTCCATTTGGAAGACCCATTTGCGACCAAGCTTTAACTTCCTGACTGATGTCTTGAGATCCTTCCTGACTGATGGCGACCCCATCTTGGGTTCGTGCTGTAGGGGAAATCTTTGTGGGCTATACTCAGCCTTGTCTCAGGATGGTAAGTTGGTGGTTGAAGTTATCCCTCTAGTGGTGTGGGGGCTGTGCTTTGGCAAAGTGGGTGGGGTTATATCCTGCCTGTTTGGCCCTGTCCGGGGGTATCGTCGGACGGGGCCACAGTGTCTCCCGACCCCTCCTGTCTCAGCCTCCAGTATTTATGCTGCAGTAGTTTATGTGTCGGGGGCTAGGGTCAGTCTGTTATATCTGGAGTATTTCTCCTGTCTTATCCGGTGTCCTGTGTGAATTTAAGTATCTCTCTCTAATTCTGTCTCTCTTTTCTCTCTTTCTTCCTTTCTCTCTCTCGGAGGGCTGAGCCCTAGGACCATGCCTCAGGACTACCTGGTCTGATGACCTCTTTGCTGTCCCAGTCCACCTGGTCATGCTGCTGCTCCAGTTTCAACTGTTCTGCCCTCAGCTATGGAACCTAACCTTTTTACCGGACGTGCTACCTGTCCCAGACCTGCTGTTTTCAACTCTCTAGAGACCGCAGGAGCGGTAGAGATACTCTTGAATGGTCGGCTATGAAAAGCCAACTGACATTTAGTCCTGAGGTGCTGACTTGCTGCACCCTCGACAACCACTGTGATTATTATTATTTGACCCTGCTGGTCATCTATGAACATTTGAACAGCTTGGCTATGTTCTGTTATAATCTCCACCCGGCACAGGCAGAAGAGGACTGGCCACCCCTCATAGCCTGGTTCTTCTCTAGGTTTCTTCCTAGGTTTCTTGCCTTTCTAGGGAGTTTTTCCTAGCCACTGTGCTTCTACACCTGCATTGCTTGCTGTTTGGGGTTTTAGGCTGGGTTTCTGTACAGCACTTTGTGACATCTGTTGATGTAAGAAGGGCTTGATAAATACTTTGATTGATTGATTGAGATGTTGCTTCAATATATCCACATAATTTCCCTTCCTCATGATGCCATGTATTTTGTGAGGTGCACCAGTCCCTCTTGCACGCAAAGCACCACACAACATGATGCTGCCACTCCTGTGCTTCACGGTTGGGATGGTGTTCTTGGCTTGCAAGCCTCCCCTTTTTCCTCAAACATAACGATTGTCATTATGGCCAAACAGTTCTATTTTTGTTTCATCAGACCAGAGGACATTTCTCCAAAAGCACAATCTTTGTCCCCATGTGCAGTTGCAAACTGTAGTCTGGCTTTTTATGGCGGTTTTGGAGCAGTGGCTTCTTCCTTGCTGAGCGGCCTTTCAGGTTATGTCGATATAGGACTCTAACTAACTTTTACTGTGGATATAGATACATTTGTACCTGTTTCCTCCAGCATCTTCACAAGGCCAGAATCTTGGCCATGTTCTGTTATAATCTCCACCCGGCACAGCCAGAAGAGGACTGCCACCTCCATAGCCTGGTTCCTCTCTAGGTTTCTTCCTAGGTTTTGGCCTTTCTAGGGAGTTTTTCCTAGCACCGTGCTTCTACACCTGCATTGCTTGCTGTTTGGGGTTTTAGGCTGGGTTTGTACAGCACTCGAGATATTAGCTGATGTACGAAGGGCTATATAAAATAAACTTGATTTGATTTGCTGTTGTTCTGGGATTGATTTGCACTTTTCGCACCGAAGTACGTTCATCTCTAGGAGACAGAACGCGTCTCCTCCTGAGCGTTATGACGGCTGCGTGGTCCCTGGTGTTTATACTTGCGTACTATGTTTGTACAGATGAATATGGTACCTTCAGGCGTTTGGAAATTGCTCCCAAGGATGAACCAGACTTGTGGAGGTCTCAATTTATATTCTGAGGTCTTGGCTGATTTCTTTTGATTTTCGCATGATGTCAACCAAAGAGGCACTGAGTTTGAAGGTAGGCCTTGAAATACATCCACAGGTACACCTCCAATTTACTCAAATGATGTCAATTAGCCTATCAGAAGCTTCTAAAGCCATGACATCATTTTCTGGAATTTTACAAGCTGTTTAATGGCGCAGTCACTTAGTGTATGTAACTTCTGACCCACTGGAATTGTGATACAGTGATTATATGTGAAATAATCTGTCTGTAAACATTGTTGGAAAATTACTTGTGACATGCAAAAAGTAGATGTCTAACTGACTTGTCAAAACTATGTGATGTCAACAAGAAATTTGTGGAGTGGTTGAAAACGAGTTTTAATGACTCAACCTAAGTGTAAGTAAACTTCCGACTCAACTGTATGTGTCTGCATGCAGTTTGAAGAAGTTGCTCATTAGCATTAGCGCATTTGCTACTAGTGTTAGCACAATGCATGAAAGTCTATGGTAACTGCTAGCATGGTGTCACGCCCTGACTTAGTTATCTATGTTTTCTTTATTATTTTGGTTAGGTCAGGGTGAGAAGAGGGTGGTATGTTGTTTTTTATTGTCTAGGGTTTTTGTATGCCAGGGGTGTTTGTAAGTCTAGGCATATGTATTTCTATGGTGGCTGAATTGGTTCCCAATCAGAGGCAGCTGTTTGTTGTTGTCTCTGATTGGGGATCATATTTAGGTTGCCATTTTCCTTTTGGTTTTGTGGGTTCTTGATCTATGTTTAGTTGCCTGTCTGCACTATCCATATTAGCTTCACGGTTCGTTTTGTTATTTTGTTTGTTTTGTTCAGTGTTCGTTCTCTAATAAAGAAGAATGTACGTTACCACGCTGCGCCTTGGTCTCCTCCCTACGAGGCCGTGACGCATGGTAACAGCTAGCATGCTAGAAGATACCATAGACGTCCAGTCATTGCGCTAATGCTAGTTAGAGTTGGCTCGCGAAACCTTAGAGATTCTAGATGGTCTACTTACAGGAGTATTCAGTTGAAGTTTCCTCAGTCCCAGTTTTTATTGTGATGTCACTGACAGACATGGTTGGGAAGGTCCTGTTTGTTGGCGAACACCAGCAGAACTACATTTCTCAACTGGTTTTCTTCAAGCTGTGGGTCAACAGCAAAGAACACAGGAATCAGAACAGCCACAGTACTGACTGAGTTATTACACTTTTCTCTGTAATGTTGCATCGTGTGTGGAGGATCAATAACACAGAAACACAGGGAATCAGACAGTCACATTAAACAGGTAACAACTCTCTCCTATCTCTATTAGAACAGTCATATGACTGTATTATTACATTCCTCGTAGGGAATCAGAAAGATCCCATTATACTGTTACTACGCTCCTCTCCGGTGGCCAAGAGCAAACTTAAGAGTTGCTATAGGAAAGTGTGGAAAGATTAATGGAAGGCAGATGACTCACCATGTTTCTGCAGTTCCTCTGAAGCATCATTTATCCTCTCAGGATCGTTGCTGTCTACCACAAATATAAGACCCTGGATGAAGACATTGGAACACAGACGCATTCTTTTAAGGAATGAGAAAATTGGAATTGGAATTTGAGTTCATTTCTGAATTGACTGGATTTGAAATGGATCCATAGTTAAGGCTGTTAGGGTAAGAATACCTGAGTGTTTAAGTGAGGCTGTTAGGTGAGGCTGTTCGTTTAGGTTTATTAGGGTTAGGCTGTTAGGGTTAGGTGAGGCTGTTAGGTTTAGGTGAGGCTGAGGCTGTTGGGGTTAGGTGAGGCTGTTGGGTTAGGTGAGTGCTGTTGGGTAGTTGAGGCTGTTAGTTGAGAGTGTTAGGGTTAGTTGAGGCTGTTTAGTGTTAGTTGAGAGTTAGGGTTTAGTTGAGGCTGTTAGGGTTAGTTGAGAGTGTTAGTGTAACAGTTTAACTTTAGTCCGTCCCCGCGCCCGACCCGGGCGCGAACCAGGGACCCTCTGCACACATCAACACAAGTCCCCATGAAGTATCGTTACCATTGCTCCACAAAAGCCGCGGCCTTGCAGAGCAAGGGGAACCGCTACCTCAAGGTCTCAAAGCGAGTGACGTCACCATTTGAAAGGCTATTAGCGCGCACCACCGCTAACTAGCTAGCCATTTCACATCGGTTACATTCACCCCCCTTTCGACCTCCTTCTTTTCCGCAGCAACCAGTGATCCGGGTCAACAGCATCAATTTAACAGTTTACTTTAGTCCGTTCCCTCGCCCCGACCCGGGCGCGAACCAGGGACACTCTGCACACATCAACAACAGTCACCCACGAAGTATCGTTACCATCGCTCCACAAAAGCCACGCCCTTGCAGAGCAAGGGGAACCACTACATCAAGGTCTCAAGCGGGTGACGTCACGTTTGAAAGGCTATTAGCGCGCCACCACCGCTAACTAGCTAGCCATTTCACATCGGTTACATTAGGGTTAGTATTACCTGAGTGTTCTGGTAGTAATGCTTCCACAGAGGTCTGATGACGTGCTGACCACCTACATCCCACCACGTGAAGCTGATGTTCTTGTACTCAACCGTCTCCACATTGAACCCTATGGTGATCAGCACAAAACATTCAGCTATGCTCTGTCTGCAGTCCTGGGTCAATACATATGAGAAGCAAAAGTTGTCAATCATTGGATATAGCCTATATATCAATCAATGCTTACCAATAGTGGGGATAGTAGTGACACTTCTCCAAGTTTTAGTTTGTACAGGACTGTGGTCTTCCCTGCAGCATCTAACCCAACTGTAGGAACAATATGGATAATTTTAAAACCTAAGTAATATTAATATATGCATATAATATAGGCCTATGTAAAATCAATAAAAAAGTAAATGTTATAACACATTGTAACAAATACATTGTACAAACATTGCAACATTGTAATAATAACACAATGACATTAACAACATTGGAATAAGTCTTACCCATCAGAATTCTCATCTGTTTTTTCTCGAAGAAACGAGAGAAGAGTTGTGAAACCATAACACCCATTATTGCTGAAAAATATGTTTAGCTTTTTCAAATAATCCGAAAGGAATGAAATCTGCAGCAGCCTATCTCGCGCTTCAAACAATTCTGCAGGGTAGACAGCAGCACACACTGATTTATACGATTGGTTTGCATTGCGCTGCTTATATAGTCTACTCAGCCACATGTGTAACGGGACACCAACACAGAGCACTGTCATTTCAGGCTGGTCACACAGGTACAACAGTCAACTGACTGCGACGATTCCTCTCTACCGTTTCATCCACGTCACTTTCACTTTGTTGACCTCTGAATACAGGATGTTGTATGTTTCTCATGTGTAGAGATAGAATCTGATTGGTCTACAAGGCTGCTATTCATTCTCTGTTAACTAAATGTTGTCTGAAGATAAAGCCGATGTCACACGAAGCAACCTGTACGCAAATGTTGTTGCTGGCAACAGAGTTGCATCTGGGTTGCTTCTTGAGTCAATTTCAATCGCGTTTGAATTGCTTCGTGTATCTGCAAAGTTCCTTGAGATCATGGTACTTACTACTTACATCTGCAACAGAAATTGCTTCCAGGTTGCTTCGTGTGAGTGATATCGGCTCTAGAGAGAAAGAGGTCTACTCCTGTGTGTGTGTGTGTGTGTGTGTGTGTTAGTGTGTGAATTTCTCAATGCTCTCTATTCAAGCAAATCAACAGAGAAAGAAACTGTGATGAAATAAAGACAAACCATTTAGTATCTAGATCCTAGTGTCCTGTTTATTCACATAAAAATACTTTTTCGAAATCTAAAGGCACAGCCCAGATTGGTGCCAGTGTCTTAAGTAGTAGAACATGTTATTACTCCAAACTGGTGAAAGTGACAAGCTGACGTTTTTATTTTCGTCAAAAGCTATTTAATATCGAACAAGTGCCTTTGATTGGACGGCCTGCACATTCGCAGTTCGGCGCGAAACAACCGTTAAACCCGATGACGTGTTTCTACTGTTAGGATTTATGTTTATGCACTATAGCCTGCTACCATATTGTATGAAGATRAATATTGTTTTGTTACACACACACACAAACAATACAGATGTATGTGTGTAAAGACTGACCAACATTGAGTGAAAGGCCATAAAAGCTGTGGTCAATCTGGAGAGGGGAGGGGTGCATATCTCTAAGCCAACCAGGGAGGGTAGATTACTGGACAATACCATATTAGGAACTGTTTGAGTGTAGCATCGGGAAAGACACAAGACGGATCTAATCTACCCAACAACCAGATGCGGACAGAGGAGAGCACTAAGGGACTTGGACAAGTCCGAGTGCCAGCATAGGCTGGGCAAAGTTTAAACCGCGCTCAGCCTCTACTGTGATAGGCCAACAGACGCGTTGGAACTACGTCATCACGGTATAAGAACAGCTGTTTACGTACTTCCTGCCAGTTCCCTATTCTACCCTACCCTGTTCTACCCTAAACATAATTAAAGAAAGTTAGCAGACCTGGCTTTTTATTTATCCTGATACCGGATTTGAATAACGCAACGCTCACACTACACATGAGCTTAGTTAGCCAAAGTTGGTCTGTCATCGCCTACAAGCGTGATAGGCTAAAACTGCTTCTCCAATAGAAATCCCCAGTATCTATAGTTTAGCTACATACAGTATAAGGACACTGAGGTCTGGACCTTATTTTTTGGAATAACAAAAATAAGTAATCAGTTGGGCTTCCCAGGGGCGCTGTTCTCCAGAGTCCCTCATTTATTTTTGTTGATCACTGTCACTCAATCGTTTATCAAAATGGCACAAATCATGGCCAAATGTGTAGAATCGCGGGAAATTAGCTTTAAAACGGCCAACATTTCTCCCCACCCTGTGGCAAAATGTATAGAATTGCAGGAAATAAGCTGTAAAACTGCAAACATTTTTTTTATAGCTATTAGGCTATGTGTTTGTAGATCGACTGAGGTGAATGAAATTACAGCAACCAATGTGTTAATGGCTGGGGTAATTTTGTTTGTGTGACAAAGTGAAATTGTAGTTTCCATCAACCTCACTCGTGCTGCATGCAATGTAATTATTGTAGAACAACGCTGTTCGCAGGCAGATAGTGGGTGAAACCATTCACTTTCCTTTCATTATGAGTTGTCGAATTCATACAAATATTTACTGCCATTGTAGTAAGGTTGGCAATATGAGAGGTCTTCAAGTACCTTTTTTGTATTATTTTCAAGTTTTCATAGCAATCGGTAATCTGCATTTTTGGATGCCGATTATGGCCGATTACATTGCATTCCACGAGGAAACTGCGTGGCAGGCTGACCTCCTGTTACGCGAGTGCAGCAAGGAGCCAAGGTAAGTTGCTAGCTAGCATTAAACGTATCTTATAAAAAACAATCAATCTTCACATAATCACTAGTTAACTACACATGGTTGATGATATTACTAGGTTAACAAGCTTGTCCTGCCTGCGTTGCATATAATCAATAAGGTGTCTGTTAATTTATCATCGAATCACAGCCTGCTTCGCCAAACGGGGATGATTTAACAAAGCGCATTCGCGAAAAAAGCACAATCGTTGCACGAATGTACCTAACCATAAACATCAAGCCTTTCTTAAAATCAATCAAAGAAGTTATATATTTTTAAACCTGCATATTTAGTTAAATTAAATTTATGTTAGCAGGAAATATAACTAGGGAAATTGTGTCACTTCTCTTGCGTTCATTGCACTCAGAGTCAGGGTATATGCAACACTGGGCCGCCTGGCTCGTTGCAAATAATTTGCCAGAATTTTACATAACTATGACATAACATTGAAGGTTGTGCAATGTGTACAGCAATATTTAGACTTAGGGTTGCCACCTGTCGATAAAATACGGAACGTTCCATATTTCACTGAAAGAATAACGTTTTGTTTTCTAAATGGTCGTTTCTGGATTTGACCATATTAATGACCAAAGGCTTGTATTTCTTGTTTATTATATTAATTAAGTCTATAATTTTGATATTTGAGTTAGAGCAGTCTGACTGACCGGTGGTAGGCATTCATTCAAACTTTCGTGCGTTTGCCAGCAGCTCTTAGCAATGCTTGAATCACAACGCTGTTTATGACTTCAAGCCAATCAACTCCTGAAATTAGGCTGGCAATACTAAAGTRCCTATTAGAACATACAATAGTCAAAGGAATATGAAATACAAATGGTATAGAGAGAAATAGTCGACGCGTCATAATTCCTATAATAACTACAACCTAAAACTTCTTAACTGGGAATATTGAAGAACTGGGAATATTTAACCACCAGCTTTAATATGTTCTGAGCAAGGAACTTAAATGTTGGCTTTTTGACATGGCACATATTGCACTTTTAATTTCTTCTCCAACACTGTGTTTTTGCATTATTTAAACCCAATTGAGCATGTTTCATTATTTATTTGAGACAAAGGTGATTTTATTTATGTATTATATTAAGTTAAAACAAAAGTGTTCATTGTTCATTCAGTATTGTTGTAAATGTCATTATTACACACACACATATATATATATATATATAAATCAGCCGTTTAAACCGTATCGGCTTTTCTTGGACCTCCAATAATCGGTATCGGTATCGGCGTTGAAAAATCATAATCTGCCGACCTCTACTTCAAAGAACAAGTAATGGGTTTTGAGTGCTTCTCCCCTATTTGGAAAGTTGGTCTGCCTGCTCTTCAGTCTGAGAGAGATATGCTGAAAGCTGGTTCGTGTGTCATTTCTCTGTCCATAAAAACTGTTTAAAACTGTGTAACACAATAGTGTCTTTTGAAAACCGTTTCATATATCACAAAGTCAATAGCTAATGGGGCTATGTATATATTTATGTTGTCGTTAATGTATTTATAGTCTATTTAGGCAAGTTAACCAAGGGTTTGCTGGCTTAGCTAGCCATGTTAATGACGAGGTAACTAGCACCGTCAGTGAACTGTAATGTCACCCTAGCTATTTCTCGCAGTTGATTTATTGGTAATTCAAGACATCTTTTTTATTTGTATGAAAAAAATGTATACCCCTTTTTCTCCCCAATTTAATGTTATCCAATTGGTAGTTACACTCATGTCCCATCACTGCAACTTCCGTACGGACTCTGGAGAGGCAAAGGTCGAGAGTTTTGGTGGTTCCAAAATTCWTCCATTTAAGAATGATGGAGGCCACTGTGTTCTTGGGGACGTTCAATGCTGCAGACATTTTTTGGTACCCTTCCCAGATCTGTGCCTCGACACAATCCTGTCTCGGAGCTCTGCGGACAATTCCTTCGACCTCATGGCTTGGTTTTTGCTCTGACATGCTCTGTCAACTGTGAGACCTTATTTAGACAGGTGTGTGCCTTTCCAAATCATGTCCAATCAATTGAATTCACCACAGGTGGACTCCAATCAAGTTGTAGAAATATCTCAAGGATGATCAATGGAAACAGGATGCACCTGAGCTAAAATTTGAGTCTCATAGCAAAGGGTCTGAATACTTATGTCAATAAGGTATTCATTTAAATTTTTCAAAAAAATGTAAACCTCTTTTCGCTTCGTCATTATAGGGTATTGTGTGTAGATTGATGAGGATAATATTACATTTAAGAATAAGGCACTAACGTCACAAAATGTGGAAAAAGTCTAGGGGTCTGAATACTTTCCGAATGCACTGTACGTAGGCCTTCTAATATTTACCAAAACAACACTGTGGTGAGGCCATGTCTGTTACAGTTCAGGAAAACGGTACTAAATACTGTAGATTAGAAGCATGATTTCCTTTATTGGCCCAAAAAGACAAATGGGACTGAGAGATTATTCTCCCACACTGTAAAGGTTAATGCTCGGATAGTCCTCATTTCACATCTCCCTCAGTGAAATTGAAGCCCACTGTGTAGACGTCAATTCAACGTCTTTTCCACGTTGGTTCAGCGTAATTTAATTGAAATGATGTGGAAACAATGTTGATTCAACCAGTGTGTGCCCAATGGGAGATATCTATCTCAGCACAATGCTGTTTCTTGGAAAATAAGACANAAACAATGTTGATTCAACCAGTGTGTGCCCAATGGGAGATATCTATCTCAGCACAATGCTGTTTCTTGGAAAATAAGACAGCAAGCACTGGGATCGTGTAATGCTGTTGAAATTGAAGTATCTGAACTTCCAAGAGCTCACAACCTTATACTCTACAATCAATACTATCATGTTAAGGCTATATACTGTARTTTAAACGTTTTTATATAACATACTATTTATTTAATCAAGGAATGCTGTCATACATTCTCCATGCAATTTTGAGGCCCTACCTTTAGATGTCGATATTGCATTGTTAAAATGTTCGCAAATATGTCCCCGACGAGTTTTAGTCTTGGTCTCCATTACACAGACCCTGCAGTGATGATGAGGGAAATTACAAAAAACAATTGTCTTCTATTTGTTGTTTCTGAATTGTTACTCTTCCATCTGCACAGTGACCTAACCCAAAAAGAAAACGACTGCAGATACATTTAAACACATTATTTTATTAGAGGTAGTGAGGTATTGGAAATAAATACAGGGGGTTTGATAAAGAATCTGCTTACATTCATTCAGTGATACAATTATTTTAACATAAAACATTTATAACTTTACAATACATTGCAATACATTGCAATACATTGGAAAAAATATTTTTTAAATGGAAACTTTTCAGAAAGGCACTTCTGATTGTATGGTTGTCCTTGAGTAAACGTTGTGTCCTGGTCGTTCTTAAGACGGGCTGAGCGCAGCTGTTACAGGGTGCTCCTAGACACTGATCTTGGGTCAGTACATTTCCCCCACTAATGGTTAAGGTTAGGATTGRGGAGGGGAAGCTGATCCTAGACCTGTACATAGGGATAACTTCACCCCAGAGCCAACTCAGCTAGTTAGCGCTTGGAAAGCTGGTCAGCCAACCAGTCCAGTCCCTCCAACAGACCTGAACCATGGGTCGCACAGGTAGCCTGGACAAACCACTGAGGAGAGAGGACAAACATTCAGTCATTAAAACAGTCAGTCATTAACAGGTAGCCTGGACAAACCACTGAGGAGAGAGGACAAACAGTCAGTCATTAAAACAGTCAGTCATTAACAGGTAGCCTGGACAAACCACTGAGGAGAGAGGACAAAAAGTCCGTCATTAACAGGTAGCCTGGACAAACCACTGAGATGACAAACAATCAGAGTGCATTATTTACCAAATCTGGGCAGGGAATCTATTCGAGGCGCGTTGGAGAGTTTGACATTTAAAAGGATACATCAGGATTTTGGGAATGACGCCCTTTATCTACTTCCCCAGAGCCAGATGAACTCATGGACACCATTTTATGTCTCTGCATGCAGTTTGAAGAAAGTTTCTCATTAGCATTAGCGCGATTGCTAAGTAGTGTTAGCTCAATGACTGGAAGTCTATGAAAACTGCTAGCATGGTAACAGCTAGCATGCTAGTGTATACTATAGACTCCTAGTCATTGCGCTAACGCTAGGTAGAGTTGGCTCGCGAAACCTTAGAGATTCTAGATGGTCATACTTACAGGAGTATTCAGTTGAAGTTTCCTCAGTCCCAGTTTATTTGTGATGTCACTGACAGACATGGCGTTGGGAAGGTCCTGTTTGTTGGCGAACACCAGCAGAACTACATCTCTCAACTGGTCYTCTTCAAGCTGTGGGTCAACAGCAAAGAACACAGGGAATCAGAACAGCCACAGTACTGACTGAGTTATTACACTTTTCTCTGTAATGTTGCATCGTGTGTGGAGGATCAATAACACAGAACACAGGGAATCAGAACAGTCACATTAAACAGGTAAACACTCTCTCCTAYCTCTATTAGAACAGTCATATGACTGTATTATTACATTCCTCGTAGGGAATCAGAAAGATCCCATTATACTGTTACTACGCTCCTCTCCGGTGGCCAAGAGCAAACTTAAGAGTTGCTATAGGAAAGTGTGGAAAGATTAATGGAAGGACAGATGACTCACCATGTTCTGCAGTTCCTCTGAAGCATCATTTATCCTCTCAGGATCGTTGCTGTCTACCACAAATATAAGACCCTGGATGAAGACATTGGAACACAGACGCATTCTTTTAAGGAATGAGGAAAATTGGAATTGGAATTTGAGTTCATTTTCTGAATTGACTGGATTTGAAATGGATCCCATAGTTAAGGCTGTTAGGGTAAGAATACCTGAGTGTTTAAGTGAGGCTGTTAGGTGAGGCTGTTCGTTTAGGTTTATTAGGGTTAGGCTAGGTTGAGGCTGTTAGGGTTAGGTGAGGCTGTTAGGGTTAGGTGAGGCTGAGGGTGTTGGGGGTAGGTGAGGCTGTTGGGGTTAGGTGAGGCTGTTGGGGTTAGGTGAGGCTGTTAGGGTTAGGTGAGGCTGTTAGGTTTAGGTGAGGCTGAGGCTGTTGGGGTTAGGTGAGGCTGTTGGGGTTAGGTGAGGCTGTTAGGGTTAGTTGAGGCTGTTAGGGTTAGGTGAGGCTGTTAGGGTTAGTTGAGGCTGGTAGTTGAGGCTGTCAGAGTTAGTTGAGGCTGTGAGGGTTAGTTGAGGCTGTTAGGGTTAGTTGAGGATGTTCAGGTTAGTTGAGAGTGTTAGGGTTAGTATTACCTGAGTGTTCTGGTAGTAATGCTTCCACAGAGGTCTGATGACGTGCTGACCACCTACATCCCACACCGTGAAGCTGATGTTCTTGTACTCAACCGTCTCCACATTGAACCCTATGGTGATCAGCACAAAATACATTCAGCTATGCTCTGTCTAGCAGTCCTGGGTCAAATACATATGAGAAGCAAAAGTTGTCAATCATTGGATATAGCCTATATATCAATCAATGCTTACCAATAGTGGGGATAGTAGTGACAACTTCTCCAAGTTTTAGTTTGTACAGGACTGTGGTCTTCCCTGCAGCATCTAACCCAACTGTAGGAACAATATGGATAATTTTAAAACCTAAGTAATATTAATAATATGCATATAATATAGGCCTATGTAAAATCAATCAAAAAAAGTAAATGTTATAACACATTGTAACAAATACATTGTACAAACATTGCAACATTGTAATAATAACACAATGACATTAACAACATTGGAAATAAGTCTTACCCATCAGAATTCTCATCTGTTTTTTCTCGAAGAAACGAGAGAAGAGTTGTGAAACCATAACACCCATTATTGCTGAAAAAATATGTTTAGCTTTTTCAAATAATCCGAAAGGAATGAAATCTGCAGCAGCCTATCTCGCGCTTCAAACAATTCTGCAGGGGTAGACAGCAGCACACACTGATTTATACGATTGGTTTGCATTGCGCTGCTTATATAGTCTACTCAGCCACATGTGTAACGGGACACCAACACAGAGCACTGTCATTTCAGGCTGGTCACACAGGTACAACAGTCAACTGACTGCGACGATTCCTCTCTACACGTTTCATCCACGTCACTTTCACTTTGTTGACCTCTGAATACAGGATGTTGTAATGTTTCTCATGTGTAGAGATAGAATCTGATTGGTCTACAAGGCTGCTATTCATTCTCTGTTAACTAAATGTTGTCTGAAGATAAAGCCGATGTCACACGAAGCAACCTGTWYGCAAATGTTGTTGCTGGCAACAGAGTTGCATCTGGGTTGCTTCTTGAGTCAATTTCAATCGCGTTTGAATTGCTTCGTGTATCTGCAAAGTTCCTTGAGATCATGGTACTTACTACTTACATCTGCAACAGAAATTGCTTCCAGGTTGCTTCGTGTGAGTGATATCGGCTCTAGAGAGAAAGAGGTCTACTCCTGTGTGTGTGTGTGTGTGTGTGTGTGTGTGTGTTAGTGTGTGAATTTCTCAATGCTCTCTATTCAAGCAAATCAACAGAGAAAGAAACTGTGATGAAATAAAGACAAACCATTTAGTATCTAGATCCTAGTGTCCTGTTTATTCACATAACAAATACTTTCTTTCATTTTAGTTTCTAAACCCAGTGCCGTAACATCGCGAGACATCCGGGAACAMTTAAACCCAGTGCCGTAACATCGCGAGACATCCGGGAACACCGTCGAAACAGATCTGGCCGAGGTTTGGGGATTGAGAGGTAAATGGGAGAAGTGTAAAGTTCTTCCTTAGTTGTTAATTTTCTCGAAATCTAAAGGCACAGCCTAGATTGGTGCCAATGTCTTAAGTAGTAGAACATGTTTTTAGTCCAAACTCGTGAAAGTGACAAGCTGACACGTTTTTATTTTCGTCTTTAAGCTATTTTATATCGAACAAGTGCCTTTGATTTGACGGACTCCACATTCGCAGTTTGTCGCGAGACGACCGTTATGACGCATGAGCTTAGTTAGCCAAAGTCGGTCTGTCATCGCCTACAAGCGTGATGGGCTAAAACTGCTTCTCCAATAGAAATCCCCAGTATCTTCATACTGTACGGTCTTTGATTATAGTCTATCTACAGGGTTTAGCTACATACAGTATGAGGACACTGAGGTTTGGATCTTAATTTTTGAAATAACAGAAACAGGTCATCAGCCAGGCGTCCCCATTGACTTTGTTGATCACTCTCACTCAATGTCTCATCAAAATGGCATAAATCATGGCAAAATGTATAGACTTCCAGGAAATAAGCTGTAAATCTGCAAACATTTTTTTGAAAGCTTATAGGATATGTGTTTGTAGATCGACTGAGGTGAGTGAAACTACAGCAACCAATGTGTAATGGCTGGGGTAATTTTGTTTGTGTGACAAAGTGAAATTGTAGAGTTTGCAGATAGTGGGTGAAACCATTCACTTCAGAAAAGGTGTGATGTTAATAACGTTTCCTTTCATTATGAGTGGTCGAATTCATAAAAATATGTACTGCCATTGTAGTAAGGTTGGCAATATGAGAGGTCTTCAGTAACCTTTTTTTGTATTATTTTCCTTGAAAGAACAAGTAATGGGTTTTGAGTGCTTCTCCCCTATTTGGAAAGTTGGTCTGCCTGCTCTTCAGTCTGAGAGATATGCTGAAAGCTGGTTCGTGTCTCATTTCTATGTACATAAAAACTGTTTAAAACTGTGTAACACAGTAGTGTCTTTTGAAAACCGTTTCATATATCCCAAAGTCAATAGCCAATGTAACTATGTATATATTTATGTTGTCGTTAAATGTATTTTCAAGTCTATTTCGGCAAGTTAACCAAGGGTTTGCTGGCTTAGCTAGCCATGTTAACGACGAGCTAACTAGCACCGTTAGTGAACTGTAATGTCACGCTAGCTATTGCTGGCAGTTGATTTATTGGTAATTCAAGACATCTTTTTTATTTGTATGACATTTTTTTATACCCCTTTTTCTCCMCAATTTAATGTTATCCAATTGGTAGTTACACTCATGTCCCATCACTGCAACTCCCGTACGTACGGACGGGATCTTTTTTATTTGTATAAAAAAAAAAAGACCCCATTTTCTCCCCAATTTCGTGGTATCCAATTGGTAGTAACACTCGTAACACTGCAATTCCTGTAAGGACTCCGAAACACAACCCAGTCGAGCCACAATGCCCTCTTAACCCGGAAGAAAGCTGCACCATTGTGTCAAAGGAAAGCTGGTGACCGTGTCAGTGTGAATTGCGCCCGGCCCACCACTTGAGTCGCTAGAGCGCGATGGGACAAGAACATCCCTGCCGGTCAAACCCTCCCCTAACCCGGACGACACTGGGCCAATTGTGCGCTGCCCCATGGGTCTCCCGGTCGCGGCCGGCTGCGACAGAGCCTGGATCTCTAGTGACACAGCTAGTACTGCGATGCAGTGCCTTAGACTACTGCGCCACTCGGGAGGTCCATGCAAGACTTCTTTAATTAAATATTAAGTGAATGTTATTTTCTTACTACCTTAAAAGGTTTATATAAAACSGGTTGTACTTGTGCTATGTATTTATGGATTAATGTCACTTCACATTGAAGGCATGTATTATTATTGTTGCTCCTATTGAAATATGTCCTACCTAGCCAGTGAACTTGTGGATGTGACCGTCAGGTCAATGCCTGTCATCACTGTTTGATAACTTTCACTGCAGGTATGTCTTACTGTATTTTTGTTATTTTCTTAACATCCATTTATACTATACGATCACTTTGTGCATTCAGTCTGAGAGAGATGTTCTGTGAGAAGCCAGTGAACGTGTGTTTGTGACCGTCCTAATGCCTGTCATCACTGTTTGATGTATTTCACTGCAGATGAAAACCAAGTTAACCTGACGTGTGGGTGTCCATGTGCCTTTCTTCTGGGTGGCTATATGAAGTTGGTTACATTTGTTTTTGCTGTTATCCAAATTGTATGTGAAAATAAAACATATGCGAAATCATCGAAATCATCTTGCTCTTTCAAGTAGTTTTATGAATAATTTATAATGCATACAAACAAAACATACACAAACTCACCTTTTTATAAACATTTGTCTCTTCTAGTCTATTCTCTGAGCAGATAAGGGAGTTGACCTTGGCCTAGGTCTATATAAACTGACAGACTAAAACATGGATAAAACAATCTTCCAATAAATAGTCAATCAAAATCGATCTGTAACACTAAGAAGGTTGAGATAATATTCCTTATATTACAACATCAGATACAGTGCATTTGGAAAGTATTCAGAACCCTTGACTTTTTCCACATTTTGTTACGTTACAGCCTTATTCTAAAATTGATGAAATTGTTTTCCCCTCAATCTACACACAATACCACATAATGATAAAGGATAAAACCGTTTTTTCAATTTTTTTTGCAAATTTGTTAAATGTAAAAAACGAATATCACATTTACATAAGTATTCAGACCCTTTACTCAGTACTTTGTTGAAGCATATTTGGCAGTGATTACAGCCTCGAGTCTTCTTGAGTATGATGCTACAAGCTTGGCACACCTGTATTTGGGGAGTTTCTCCATTTCTTCTCTGCAGATCCTCTCAAGCTCTGTCAGGTTTGATGGGGAGCGTCGCTGCACAGCTATTTTCATGTCTCTCCAGAGATCTTAGATTGGGTTCACATCCGGGCTCTGGTTGGGCCACTCAAGGAAATTCAGAGACTTGTCCCGAAGCCACTCCTGCATTGTCTTGGCTGTGTGCTTAGGGTTGTTGTCCTTTTGGAAGGTGAACCTTCGCCCCAGTCTGAGGTCCTGAATGCTATGGAGCAGGTTTTCACAGCATGATGCTGCCACCACCATGTAGAGATGGTGCCAGGTTTCCTCCAGACGTGACGCTTGGCATTCAGGCCAAATAGTTCAATCTTGGTTTCATCAGACCAGAGAATCTTGTTTCTCATGGTCAGAGTCCTTTAGGTGCCTTTTGGCAAACTCCAAGCAGGTTGTCATGTGTCTTTTACTGAGGAGTGGCTTCTGTCTGCTCACTCTACCATAAAGGCCTGATTGGTCTAGTGCTGCATAAATGGTTGTCCTTCTGGAAGGTTCTCCCATCTCCACAGAGGAACTGTGGAGCTCTGTCAGAATGACAATCAGGTTTTTTGTCACCTCCCTGACCAAGGCCCCTCTCCCCTGATTTCTCAGTTTGGCCCAGGAGGCCAGCCCCAGGAAGAGTTTTGGTGGTTCCAAATTTAATCTATTTAAGAATGATGGAGGCCACTGTGTTCTTGGGGACCTTCAATTCTGCGGATATTTTTTGGTACCCTTCCCCCCTGTGCCTCAACACAATCCTGTTTCGGAGCTCTACAGATAATTCCTTCGACCTCATGGCTTGGTTTTTGCTCTGATATGCATTATGGGGTATTGTGTGTAGATTGATGAGTATAAAATTAAATGTAATCCATTTTAGAATAAGGCTGTAACGTTACAAAATGTGGAAAAAATCAAGGGGTCTGAATACTTTCCGAATCACTGTGCGTGGGCCTTTTAGTTAATAATTATAATTACCAAAACAACACTGTGGTGAGGCCATGTCTGTTACAGTTCAGGAAAACAGTACTAAATACTGTAGATTAGAAGCATGATTTCCTTTATTCCTTTATTGGCCCAAAAAGACAGATGAGACTGAGAGATTATTCTCCCACACTCTAAAGGTTAATCCTTGGTTAGTTCTCACACACTGGTTAATCCTCGGATCCTCTGATAGTCATCATTTTACATCTCCCTCAGTGAAATTGAAGCCCACTGTGCACAAACGTCAATTCAACGTCTTTTCCACGTTGGTTCAGCGTAATTTGATTGAAATGATGTGGAAACAATGTTGATTCAACCAGTGTGTGCCCAATGGGAGATATCTATCTCAGCACAATGCTGTTTCTTGGAAAATAAGACAGCAAGCACTGGGATCATGTAGTGCGGTTGAAATTGAAGTATCTGAACTTCCAAGAGCTCACCCACATTCTTATACTCAACAATAAATACTATCATGTTAAGGCTATATACTGTAGTTTAAATGTTTTTATTGTGGTTAGTGCTTTTGGTCAGTATCCAAAAGGTTGCTAGATAGAATCCCCGAGCTGACAAGGTAATAATGTRTTGTTCTGCCCCTGAACAAGGCAGTTAACCCACTGTTCCTAGGCCGTCATTGTCAACAAGAATTTGTTCTTAACTGACTTGCCTAGTTAAATAAAGGTTACATACAAACGTACTGTTTATTTAATCAGGGTTCGCTGTCAGACATTCGCCATGAAATTATGAAATCCTACCACTAGATGTCAACATTGCATTGTTAATATACCCCGACAAAATGTCCAGTCCCTGATTTTTTCTTTTTTTTTCTTCTTGATCATAATTGGCATAACATGCTTCTTTCATTTTCTTGAAAAAAAAMCCTCTTTTTACTTGCAGCAGGGCGAGCCAGCACAATACAAAATAACATAAAGSGGTTCCAGTGAGAGTTGGTGCCGTACAAGAGTTTCAATTCTATTTCAAATACTTGTTTCAATGTCTCACTATGGGATTCGCTCAACGGCTCACTGACGGCTCGAAGAACGAATCATACAACGTCTGTTGGAGACCGGCAGGTCGAGTGGTGCTAGCTGTTTGAATCTGTGCAGGCACCCATCCTAGATCAGTTGTCTAAGAGGAAGGTAACCGCTCAGGGAATTCACCATGAGGACAAGGGTTATTTTAAAACAATTACAGAGTTTAATGGCTGTAGTAGGAGATAACTGAAAATGGATCAACAACATTGTAGTTACTCCACAATACTAACATAAATTACGTAGTGAAAAGAAGAAAGCCTGTAACACAACATTTTCACAAGACATCAGAGTGAGAGTGATCAAMAAAATCAATGGGGGCCTGCTGGAGGTCAGCGCCTCTGGACACCCCCACTGATGATGTGATTTTGTTATTCTAAAAAATTACTGAAGTCCAGACCTCTGTGTCCGCTTACTGTATGTAGCTAAACCCTATTTACAGACTATAATCAAAGACAGTACACTATGAAGATGCTCTACTGTGTAACTGTCGAGGTCTGTATGACAGGCAGTGGAGATCCAAACGGAGCTCTTCCCGTCCATAGTAGCGAGTTACACATTTGCTTGGATAAAGGCAGAGTATTGCGTAAGAGCGAAAACACATCTTCGTTATTTGGGTGCCTCCCTGCAAGGTGAGACCTCCATCTTGTTATCGGCTATCCCTTTGGATAGTTGAGGCTATTGTATTGGAAAATATAATAGCAAGGGTTAGAGCCCGGAAGCCCATATGGAAAATAATCATAAAAATCAAATAAGAATCTGGTATGGCAGAAGTAGATTATTTGTACAAAAATCTAATAAGTAATCTATTAAGGATCTGGTACGATTTTGTATGTTTTTCCTTATACAGTATGTCAGTGGTGTACTTGTATACAGTAACWGTCAAAAGTTTGGACACACCTACTCATTCAAGGGTTTTTCTTTATTTGTACTATTTTCTACATTGTAGAATAATAGTGAATACATCAAAACTATGAAATAACACATATGGAATCATGTAGTTGTAACGATCGTCTTGAGGAGAGAGATTGGACCAAGACGCAACGGGTAATGAAGACATGATGAATTTATTAAACAAGACGAAAACGAACTACACTTGATAATTAACAAAATAACAAAACGACGTAGACAGACCTGAACTGGAAAAACGTACATAAACACGCAGAACAGGAATAGACTACACAAACCGAAACAGTCCCGTGTGGCGCGACAAACACAGACACGGAAGACAATCACCCACAAACAAACAGTGAGAACATCCTACCTTAATATGGTTCTCAATCAGAGGAAATGAATTACACCTGCCTCTAATTGAGAACCATATCAGGTAACCCATTAACCAACATAGATACACATAACATAGAATGCCCACCCCAACTCACGCCCTGACCGACTAAACACATACAAAACAACAGAAAACAGGTCAGGAACGTTGACAGTAGTAAACAAAAAAGTGTTAAACAAATCAAAATATATTTTTGATTTTAAATTCTTCAAGGTAGCCACCCTTTGCCTTGATGACAGCTTTGCACACTCTTGATGTTATCTCAACCTACTTCACCTGGAATGCTTTTACAACAGTCTTGAAGGAGTTCCCACATATGCTGAGCACTTGTTGGCTGCTTTTCCTTCACTCTGTGGTCCAACTCATCCCAAACAATCTCAATTGGTTGAGGTCGGGTGATTGTGGAGGCCAGATCATCTGAATCAGCACTCTATCACTCTCCTTCTTGGCAAATAGCCCTTACACAACCTGAGGTGTGTTGGGTCATTGTCCTGTTGAAAAATAAATTATAGTCCCACTAAGCGCAAACCAGATGGGATGGCTATTGCTGCAGAATGCTGTGGTAGCCATGCTGTGTGTGTGCCTTGAATTCTAATAAATCACAGACAGTGTCACCAGCAAAGCATCTCCACACCATCACACCTCTTCCACCTCGCTTCACTGTGGAACCACCGTGTCTCACAAAGACACGGCGGTTGGAACCAAAAACTCCAAATGGACTCATCAGACCAAAGGACAGATTTCCACCGGTCTAATCTCCATTGCTCGTGTTTCTTGGCCCAAGCAAGCCTCTTCTTATTATTGTGTCCTTGTAGTGTTTTCCTTGCAGGAATCAACCATGGCCTGATTCAAGCATTCTCCTCTGAACAGTTGATGTTGAGAATATGTCTGTTACTTGAACTCCTGTAAATTTTATTTTATTATTTCACCTTATTTAACCAGGTAGGCAAGTTGAGAACACGTTCTCATTTACAATTGCGACGCTGGCCAAGAAAAGCAAAGCAGTTCGACACATATAACAACACATATGACACATGGAGTAAAACAAACATACAGTCAATAATACAGTGAAAAATAAGTCTATATACAATGTGAGCAAGTGAGGTGAGATAAGGGAGGTGAAGGCAAACAAAATATATATAAATAAATAAAAATATAAAAAAAGGCCATGGTGGCGAAGTAATACAATATAGCAAGTAAAAACACTGAATGGTGGTTGCAGTGGAAGAATGTGCAAAGTAGAGATAGAAATAAACGGGGTGCAAGGAGCAAAATAAAATAAATAATTACAGTAGGTAAAGAGGTAGTGTTTGGCTAAATTATAGATGGGCTATGTACAGGTGCAGTAATCTATGAGCTGCTCTGACAGCTGGTGCTTTAAAGCTAGGAAGAGAAGAAGTTTTCCAGTTTCAGAGATTTTTGTAGTTCGTTCCAGTCATTGGCAGCAGAGAACTGGAAGGAGAGGCGGCCAAAGGAAAGAATGTTTTGGGTGACCAGAGAGATATACCTGCTGGAGCGCGTGCTACAGGTAGGTGCTGCTATGGTGACCAGCGAGCTGAGATAAGGGGGGACTTTAACCTAGCAGGGTCTTGTAGATGACCTGGAGCCAGTGGGTTTGGCGACGAGTATGAAGCGAGGGCCAGCAAACGAGAGTGTACAGGTCGCAGTGGTGGGTAGTATATGGGGCTTTGGTGACAAAACGGATGGCACTGTGATAGACTGCATCCAATTTATTGAGTAAATATTTATTTGGGCTGCAATTTCTGAGGCTGGTAACTCTAATGAACTTATCCTCTGCAGCAGAGGTAACTCTGGGTCTTCCTTTTCTGTGGTGGTCCTCATGAGAGCCAATTTCATCATAGTGTTTGATAGTTTTTGCTTGTGCTCTTGAAGAAACTTTCATAGTTCTTGACATTTTCCGTATTGACTGACCTTCATGTCATCAAGTAATGATGGACTGTCGTTTCTCTTTGCTTATTTGAGCAAATTATATTTTGATTTGTTTAATACTTTTTTGGTTACTACATGATTCCATATGTGTTATTTCATAGTTTTGATGTCTTCACTATTATTCTACAATGTAGAAAATAGTAAAAATAAAGAAAAACTCTTGAATGAGTAGGTGTGTCCAAATGTTTTACTGGTACTGTATGTGTTAACTTATATGCCTTATATGACATACACAATAATATTTTGTCTATGTCATGCCATGTCTTGGTTGGAAATGCACCACAATCATGTATTCAATTATATGAATTATATGTGTCATCTATGAATATTAAAAGTGTATGTTCTCCGAATGAGTTCTACCAATGTGTTATCATGAGAGTGATTGTTGAGAGAGATCCACTTAATAACTAAATAGATTCACTGCTGCCATCAGTCATTCCTCTTCCTCCTCCTCCTCCTCCTGTCCTTTTCTCCGCTTCCTCCTCTCCTCCTTTTCTCAGCTTCCTCCTGTCTCCTATCCTCTTCCTCCTCTTCTCTCCTCCCCTTCCTCTCCTCCCCTCTCCTCCTCCTCCTTCTCTCCTCCCCTTCCTTCTGCTCACCCCCCCTCTTCATCCTCCACCTCTCCTCCTGTCCTCCTCTTCTCCTCTTCCTCCACTCCTGCTCCTGTCCTCCTCTTTCCTCCTCTCTTCCTTATCCTCCTGTTCTCCTCTCTTCTTCCTCCTCTTCTCTCCTCTCCTTCTCCCCCTCCTCCCCTCCTCACGGTGGACTTTGCTCATTATTTCAATAAGTGTCACATTGCTTGCATCGATGATGTTAGACAGATGTATGCAAGTGCTTTAAAATGTGTATGTCCCATGTGTGTGACCTCAGAAGGCTTAGCTTACATGTATGTTTTTTATATAATACATGCAACATTTATATTATGTCTAAATGCTAACCACCCATATAAGTCAGATATTACAAGAATCTTCTATGAATCTTGTAAGTGTATTTGCTGCCATAGGTATTACTTACAAGTTCCAGGTAGAACAAAAAAGATTCTTGCTAAATTCATCTTTATACTTTCCATACGGGAGGGCTCGTTCCACCAGAGGTATGGCTACCTCTTGGGCTCTGTTCTAAGAGATCACCTTACAGGCGATTTGCATTACGGCATCTTGGGCCATCCCTCATACATTTATGAGGTATTTACCTGCTCGATGTCATTGCGCCTTCGTTGGCGCATACTTCCATACATACGACCTCAGTTCAGTGATGGTAATACACCTTATTATGAAAGTTAGTTGCCAATCACCATATAAAGTCCAAAAAAGAAAAAGAAGCCTGGAAGGAGGATAGATGACTAGAAACGATTCGCTTGACCATTTTATCTAGCTAGCGAAATAGGACAAATTAGCTAGCAACTGCAAGCTAGCTAGCTAAATTGCCATAAATGTTTAATGCTTTTCGACCTGTCCCCAAATTAATGTAATTGGTTCAGAGTATGTTTTGATATTTCAACCTGTGTGTCGTGTGGGGGGGAAAAATCAATTTGCCCCCAATGTCGCATGCGGACGCACGTGGACGCATGCGCGCGTCCAGTGTGGGTATGGTGTTAGTAAGTAAAGAATAGGGTTGCAAAATTCCAGTAACTTTCCCCAAATTCCCTGSTTTTCCAGAAATCCACAGTTCGAAGATTCCTGGAATAAGGAGAAAATCTGGGAATCCTTTAACCAGGGTTTCTAGAAGATCTTGGGAAAGTTACCGTAATTTTGCATCCCTAGTTAAAAGTAGGGGATTCCTCTGATTACTGTAATTACCATAGTATAACTGTAACCCCAGGGACTGATTACTGTAATTACCATTGTATAACTGTAACCTCAGGGCCAGCTCTATCCAAAAGATTAGATTAGAACAGCTACTCGTTATCTGTACATAATAAATAACCTGACAGAGACCATCCATCGTCTCATGAGTTAAAGAAAACAAGGGCTAATGTCTAGCAAACGTTTTTCAACTTAATTCTACCTTTGTTGGTGTTTTGCAGGGCCAGTGGAACTTAACTTAACGGTTAAGTAAAACTGTCTGTTGACTCTTTGAGGACAGATATGGGGAAGTTGTGTACTTGTATGATCACACTCAAGCTCCATATTCATAAAGCGTCGCAGAGTAGGAGTTCTGATCCAAGGTCAGTTTTGCCTTTTAGAGTATGGTGAATACGACTATATGGACAGCGTGGCCTGATCCTAGATAAGCACTCCTACTTTGAGACACTTAATGAATACGGGCCCATGACTTCATGTGTAGCGAATCATTTATCTAAGCTTGTKAGATCCGACTGGTTGTACGAGGCTATACAAAAAATATTAAGAAAATGCAGCTAAGGAAAAGTCCATGTAGCTTAAATGTTCAAGTTGGCTGGAYTTAAAATTAGGAAATTGTTGATCTGACATGGAATACTCCACCAACCCAATGATTTTTGCTCAATGTGAGTTGAATCTTTTTTAGTTTGCTGAGACTGTGCTGACTCAAAATACATGTCTTATTAACATATTAACTAGTGAGCCATTCGACTAGTTGTATTTCACTTTATTTTTGTCAATTTACTTGTCAGGGACCAGTTTACAATAAAAATATATATTTCAGAGGATAAATGCTATGYATTAAACCAGATATAGCAAAAAATAAGTTAGCAGTTTTGTTCTAACCATTATTGTGGATGTTGTACCTGTTTATCTGGTCTGTGGTTAGTCAGGACAAAATYTATTTTATTGGATCATCACTGAAACTGGAAATGAGTCAAAGGAGACCCTAAGGACGACATTAACATACTGTAGCTCTCTAAGGTCTGCAATGACTGACATAACAAGAGGGAAACTGCTGATGCTCTACCACATTTCCTGGGGTCCAGCAAAATTAAGGCAGTTATACAATTTTAAAAACATTACAATACATTCACAACATATTTCACAACACAAAATCCATGTGTATAGTGCGTATGTTATTGTGTGTTTGTATGCATGTGTCTGTGCCTATGATTGTGTTACTTCACAGTCCCCGCTGTTCCATAAGGTGTATTTTTCTGTTTTTTTATCTAATTTTACTGCTTGAATGAGTTACTTGATGTGTTAATAGAGTTCCATGGCTCTATGTAGTACTGTGTGCCTCCCATAGTCTGTTCTGGACTTGGGGACTGTGAAGAGACTCTGGTGGCATGTCTTGTGGGTTATGCATGGGTGTCTGAGCTGTGTGCCAGTAGTTCAAACAGACAGCTCGGTGCATTCAACATGTCAATACCTCTCACAAAGACAAGTAGTGATGAAGTCAATCTCTCTTCCACTTTGAGTCAGGAGAGATTTACATGCATATTATTAATATTAGCCCTCTGTGTACATCCAAGAGCCAACCGTGCTGCCCTGTTCTGAGCCAATTGCAATTTTCCTAAGTCCCTCTTTGTGGCACCTGACCACACGACTGAACAGTAGTCCAGGTGCGACAAAACTTGGGCCTGTAAGAACTGCCTTGTTGATAGTGCTGTTAAACTCAGTTTTTCACAATTCCTGACATTTAATCCAAGTAAAAATTCCCTGTCTTAGGTCAGTTAGGAGCACCTCTTTATTTTAAGAATGTGAAATGTCAGAATAATAGTTGAGAGAATGCTTTATTTCAACTTGTTTTTCTTTCATTACATTCCCAGTGGGTCAGCAGTTTACATACACTCAATTGGTATTTGGTACCATTGCCTTTAAATTGTTTAACTTGGGTCAAATGTTTCAGGTAGCCTTCCACAAGTTTCCCACAATAAGTTGGGTGAATTTTGGCCCATTCCTCTTGACAGAGCTGGTGTAACTGAGTCAGGTTTGTAGGCTTCCTTGCTCACACACGCTTTTTCAGTTCTGCCCACACCTTTTCTACAGGATTGAGGTCAGGGCTTTGTGATGGCCACTCCAATACCTTGACTTTGTTGTCCTTCAGCCATTTTTCCACAACTTTGGAAGTATGCTTGGGGTCATTGTCCAATTGGAAGACCCATTTACAACCAAGCTTTAACTTCCTGACTGATGTCTTGAGATGTTGCTTCAATATATCCACATCATTTTCCTTCCTCGTGATGCCATCTATTTTGTGAAGTCCACCAGTCCCTCCTGCAGCAAAGCACCCCCACAACATGATGCTGCCACCCCCGTGCTTCACAGTTGGCATGGTGTTCTTTGGCTTGCAAGCCTCCCCTTTCTCCTCCAAACATAACGATGGTCATTTTGGCCAAACAGTTCCATTTTTGTTTCATCAGACCAGAGGACATTTCTCCAAAAAGTATGATCTTTGTCCCCATGTGCAGTTGCAAAAGTCTGGCTTTTTTATGGCGGTTTTGGAGCAGTGGCTTCTTCCTTGCTGAACGGCCTTTCGGGTTATGTCGATATCTGCCTCGTTTTACTGTGGATATAGATACTTTTGTACCTGTTTCCTCCAGCATCTTCACAAGGTCCTTTGCCGTTGTTCTGGGATTGATTTGCATTTTTCGCACCAAAGTACGTTCATCTCTAGGAGACAGAACGTGTCTCCTTCCTGAGCGGTATGACGGCTGCATGGTCCCATGGTGATTATACTTGTTGTTTGTACAGATGAACGAGGTACCTTCAGGCGTTTGGAAATTGCTCCCAAGGATGAACCAGACTTGTGGAGGTCTACAATTTATATTCTGAGGTCTTGGCTGATTTCTTTTGATTTTCGCATGATGTCAAGCAAAGAGCCACTGACTTTGAAGGTAGGCCTTGAAATACATCCACAGGTACACCTCCAATTGACTCAAATGATGTCAATTAGCCTATCAGAAGCTTCTAAAGCCATGACATCATTTTCTGGAATTTTCCAAGCTGTTTAATAGCACAGTCAACTTAGTGTATGTAAACTTCTAACACACTGGAATTGTGATACAGTGAATTATAAGTGAAATAATCTGTCTGTAAACAATTGTTGGAAAAGTTACTTGTGTCATGCACAAAGTAGATGTCTTAACCGACTTTCCAGAACGATAGTTTGTTAACAAGACATTTGTGGAGTGGTTGAAAACGAGTTTTAATGATTCCAACCTAAGTGTATGTAGTCTTCCGACTTCAACTGTACACGTTATTCAAACATTTCATCCAAACTGCTCCTGGCGTCAACAAGCTGATATCAGCTGATATCTCAAAGTGCTGTACAGAAACCCAGCCTAAAACCCCAAACAGCAAGCAATGCAGGTGTAGAAGCACGTTCTATTTCTATATTTCCCGCCTCTCCCATCTCCTCATTGGTTTTTAGGAGCATATACCCATGTGGGTGATTGAAAGATGAACTGGGGTCCACACTCCAGTCCAGTTGGTGGTGGTAATGAACCTTGAAGTTGGTTTTCAACCGCCATATATAGTCCAAAGAAGAGATTACTATAAACTAACTAGGTTTACCCTTTTATCTGTGGAGTGATTGTCGGAGTAGAGGACCTTGTGCATTTCAGGTAAAATGACAACCCAATGTTTAAATCCCAGGACAAATTAGCTAGCAACAGCAAGCTAGCGAGCTAAATTGCCATGAATGTTTAATGCGTTTTGACCTGTCCCCAAATAAATATGGTTGGTTCAGTTCGTTTTTAAATTTCAACCTGTGTGTCCTGATCGCGTCTGGTGTGGATGGACAAATTCATCGCACGCASCCGGTTTAGTCAGCATGTTAGTCATGCATTTCACATATGGGTCGCCGTGGGAATCAAACCCACAACCCTGGCGGTGCATATTCAGAGGTTTAAACTTTCCGTGGGAATAAACGGGAATATATTGGAATATATGGGAATTTATGGAAATATATGCAAATTAATATTAATACCATTTAAATGTAGATGTTTTTTGCATTTGATATATTTACCATATCATATGGAGACAGAAACATAAACATTTTACCTTATCATAAGTAGACATAATTGCAAATGATTAAATCCTTCCAAAGGAAATAAAAAAAACTATTTAGTTACGAATTGAACTTTAATTAAATGTGTTGACTCTTCACATGGGATGATTTCACTGAACAACAAAAGAAAGGGAATATTGAATGATCCCCAATGATTTATCGCATCTCCCAAAAACGTTTTCAACATACATCTGTAAAATGATAGTCTAGAAACTAAAGCTTTGGTTGTCTTCCTCTCAGGCTTCCATGTCTTCTCCCTGGACCTCCCTGGACCTAAAGCTTTGGTTGTCTTCCTCTCAGGCTTCCATGTCTTCTCCCTGGACCTCCCTGGACCTCCCTGGACCTCCTCAATGTCACCTAATAATCCATCACGGTCACCTAATAATCCCCAGTTTACAATTGGCTCTTTCATCCCCCTCCTCTCCCCTGTAACTATTCCCCAGGTCGTTGCTGCAAATGAGAACGTGTTCTCAGTCAACTTACCTGGTAAAATAAAGGATAAATAAATAAAAATGTCTACCTCTTGAACGTCAGACTCTGAGGCCTCATCTTCACTGTCACTTTCCAACCTTGTTGAGGATTTTCCCGGATGGCCACCAATTTTTAAACCCTTGTATTGGTCAGCCTGTTGCGTGCTTTGGTGTGTGTGTTCCCAAACAAGGACCAGTTGCGCTCTGAGGCGGCTGATGTTGGTGGGATTTGGATGATGATGGAGGCAACAGGGGAAAGAGCCTCAGATCCACAAAGTYCCTTCCACCAGGTGGCTGATGAGATATGTTGGCACGACTGCCATATTGCATCTCCATCCCAAAGGCCTTGCTTGGAAGTGTACTTTGCCAGACTTCCAAGAACCTTGCTATCATCCAGGCCAAGGTGGCGGGACACAGTAGTGATGACACAATAGGCCTTGTTGATCTCTGCACCATACAGGATGCGCTTGCCAGCATACTTGGGGTCCAACATGTACGCTGCAGCGTGTATGGGCTTCAGGCAGAAGTCTTCACGCTYTTTGATGCATTTCAGAACTGCAGTTTCCTCTGCTTGGAGCAACAGTGAAGTGGGCAGGGCAGTACGGATTTCTTCTCTTACATCTGCAAGCAGAGTCTGAACATCAGACAGGATGGCATTGTCTATCTCATTCTGTACAATGGCTACTGCTATAGGTTTCAGGCTGCTTACCACTCTCTCTGTGATATGGCCATTTCTTGGAGAGACTTCTTCCCCTCCAGGAGACTGTCAAACATGATGACAACACCCCCCCCCCCAACAGGTGTTGCTGGGCAGATTCAATGTGGTGCTCTTATTCTTCTCACTTTGCTTGGTGAGGTAGATTGCTGCTAAAACTTGATGACCCTTCACATACCTAACCATTTCCTTGGCTCTCTTGTAGCGTATCCATTGTTTTCAGTACCATGATGTTCTTGAGGAGCAGATTCAATGCATGATCAGCACAGCCAATGGGTGTGRTGTGAGGKTAGGACTCCTCCACTTTAGACCAAGCAGCCTTCATGTTTGCAGCATTGTCTGTCACCAGTGCAAATACCTTCTGTGGTCCAAGGTCATTGATGACTGTCTTCAGCTCATCTGCAATGTAGAGACCGGTGTGCCTGTTGTCCCTTGTGTCTGTGCTCTTGTAGAATACTGGTTGAGGGGTGGAGATGATRTAGTTAATTATTCCTTGCCCACGAACATTCGACCACCCATCAGAGATGATTGCAATATAGTATGCTTCTCTATGATTTGCTTGACCTTCACTTGAACTCTGTTGAACTCTGCATCCTTTCTTGAGAAACAGAATCATGTGATGGAAGACTGCACTGTACATGTGATGGAAGAATGCACTGTGCACGGAGAGGGTTGCAATTCAATTGAATTGGGGATAGTTTAACCAAAATAGACCTAGATTTGCCTTATGTGTATCCCACAAAAAAGGTTCACTGCTATAAGCTAACTTTTTGATGAATTTAAGCAAAATTCCCCAAATTCCTGAGCTTAACTTCTCATGGACAATTTCCGGAAATKTATCGGAAACTTTCCGACCCTTTGCAACCCTTATGCAAGCGCCATGCTCTACAAACTGAGCTACATAGGACCACATCTCTTCTTGACCAAATGCATGAATTCATTATTTGTGTTAAGAATGTTTGTGGTGTTCTGTCAAATGTTTTCAAGAGAAAACGATCCATCACACCAACGGTTGTAGAAATACATGTTGTTACCTAAAGTGGCCATATGGTGGCGCCTAGATCCCAGAAATCAAGGCGAAGACAGTTACTGCCAACAAAAGGCAAGGGCCTCCTGTGCTGAACAATTTTAATGACATTTATTGGTGTGCGTTCCCCTTTTAAGAATACTGTATTGAAATACAATTCCACTCATGCAAAGAGAGGGGTCCTTCATTTGTACTGCAGCAAGGTAAGAAATAATGTTATTGAGTAATGATCAAATCACATTTTATTGGTCATGTACACATATTTAACAGGTGTAGCAAAATGCTTATGTTCCTAGCTCCAACAGTGCAGTAATACCTGACAATATAAAACAATACATGTAAATAATATAATTTAGTGATCAGATTTAGTGATCACACACACAATCATCATCATTATGTTTTGAGAACCACTACTAAACTAATCAAGTGGTTATTATCCATGATGATGATACCAGTCAGATTGCCCAGCAATCCCGTAGCACTCACATCTGAAGCCATAAAATGCTTTGACAGGCACATGGCTCACATCAACATCATCATCCCAGACACCCTGGACCCACTCCAATTCAACATATCCACAGATGACGTAATCTCTATTGCACTCCACACTGCCCTCTCCCACCTGTACAAGAAGAACAACTATGTGAGAATGCTGTTCATCGACCACAGCTCGGCGTTCAAGAAATGGAGGGCCGAACACTCCCCCATCCACATCGACGGGGCTGTAGTGGAGCGGGTCGAGAGCTTCAAGTTCCTCGGATCACTAAGGAATTAACATGGTCCACACACACCAACACAGTCGTGAAGAAGGCACGACAATGCCTCTTCTCCCTCAGGATGCTGCAAAGCTTTTGCATGGGCCCTCAGATCCTCAAAAGGTTCTACAGCTGCACCATTGAGGATCTTGACTGGCTGCATCAACGCTTGGTATGGCAACTGCTTGGCATCTGACTTTGACGCTAAAGAGGGTAGTGCGTACGGCCCAGTACATCACTGGGGCCGAGCTCCCTGCCATCCAGGACCTATATACCAGGSGGTGTCAGAAGAAGCCCCTAAAGATTGTCAGACTCCAGCCACCCAAATCACAGACTGGTCTCTCTTCTACCGCACAGCAAGCAGTACCGATGCACCAAGTCTGGAACCAACATGACCCTGAACAGCTTCTGCCCCCCAAGCCACAAGACTGCTGAATAGCTAACCAAATATCTGCCCGAACTATCTGCATTTACTCTTTTTGCACTAAATCTTGTGACTCATCACATATGCTGCTACTACTGTTTAACATCTATCCTGTTGCCTAGTCACTCTACCTTGATGCACATACACTACATGACCAAAAGTATGTGGACACCTGCTTGTCGAATATCAACAAAGTTGGAAGCACCGAATTGTCTAGAATGTCATAGTATGCTGTAGAGTTAAGATTTCCCATCACTGGAATTAAGGGGCCTAACCCGAACCATGAAAAACAGCCCCAGACCATTATGCCTCCTCCACCAATCTTTAGTTGGCACTATGAATTGGGGCAGCGTTGTCCTGGCATCCACCAAACCCAGATTCGTCCATTGGACTGCATGATAGTGAAGAGTGATTCATCAATCCAGAGAATGTGTTACCACTGCTCCAGAGTCCAATGATGGCAAGCTTTAGACCGCTCAATTCAACGCTTGGCATTGCACATAGTGATCTTAGGCTTGTGTGCTTGGCCATGGAAACCCATTTCATGAAGCTCCCGATGAACAGTTCTTGTGCTGACGTTGCTTCCAGAGGCAGTTTGGAACTCAGTAGTGGGTGTTGCAACCGAGGACGGATGATTTTTAGGAGCAACACGAATCAGCAATAGGTGGTCCCGTTCTGTGAGCTTGTGTGGCCTACCACTTCGCGGCTGAGCCGTTGTTGCTCCTAGACGTTTCCACTTCACAATAATAGCACCTACTGTTGACCGGGGCAGCTCCAGCAGGGCAGAAATTTTACGAACTGACTTGTTGGAAAGGTGTCATCCCATGAAAGTCACTGAGCTCTTCAGTACAGGCCATTCTACTGCCAATGTTTGTCTATGCAGATAATTTGAAGGGATGTTCACATACTTTTGGCCATGTAGTGTACACTGAGTGTACAAAACATTAGGAACACCTGCTCTTTCCATGACAGGCTGACCAGGTGAATCCTGGCAAAAGCTGTGATYCCTTATTGATGTCACTTGTTAAATCCACTTCAATCAGTGTAGATCAAATCAAATCCAATTTATTGATATAGCCCTTCTTACATCAGCTGATATCTCAAAGTGCTGTACAGAAACCCAGCCTAAAACCCCAAACAGCAAGCAATGCAGATGTAGAAGCACAGAGGCTAGGAAAAACTCTCTAGAAAGGCAGTAACCTAGGAAGAAACCTAGAGAGGAACCAGGCCGTGAGGGGTGGCAGGTAGAGATTATAAGAGTACATTGCCATTTAAGCCCAGATTGTTCTTCAAGATGTTCAAACATTCATAAATGACCAGCAGTGTCAAATAATAATCACAGTGGTTGTAGAGGGGGAAACTGGTCAGTACCTCAGGAGTAAATGTCAGTTGGCTTTTCATAGCCGAGCATTCAGAGGTCGAGACAACAGGTGTGGTAGAGAGAGAGAGAGAGAGAGAGTCGAAAACAGCAGGTTCGGGACAAGGTAGCACGACCGGTGAACAGGTCAGGGTTCACTAGTCGCAGGCAGAACAGTTGAAACTGGAGCAGCAGCACGACCAGGTGGACTGGGGACAGTGCGCTGTGCTTGCAACACGGCTATYCTCACCATAAGGCGTTAGTTCTCCTGTATATTATGAGTACAGCTACAGCAATTAGATGGCATTGTGTTAATGTTACTACTTAGGTCCTGTAGAACCATGTCCAGATAAAGGGTCCAGTGTGAAAAAGTTGAATGAAGAAATTTGAGCGAGGAAAAAACTAAGACCTTTGTAAATGTATTAAAAGTAAAAACCGAAAGGTTTGCAGGTAGCAACAAACAGCATGGAGACAAGTCCGGAAGTTGAGGGCGGAGCGATATTCCCACATTCGTTGTAGTCAATCACAAATATCAAAGCTAAGCAGGGCTGGCCTTAGTTCCAATCATTTTAATAAATCATTGGCCAAAAAATAAACCGAAGCCATTTCAACATTTCATATTCAATTTATATTCATATATAGTCATATTTCATATTGTAGAAAGTTACATTCTGAACTGCAAAGGCTCTTTCATAGAAATAAATACTGAAATGGCTAAACAACGATATGAGGTGTCTTTTCTCCTAGAGAGCAGACAGACAGACACACATACATACACATACACAGACAGACACACATACATACACATACACAGACAGACACACACTCAGACCGGCACAAAGGCGCACACACAAACGACCTCGTTCACTCCTCAAGACAGACACCGTAGTAACACTCACCAGCACAATCTGCTGGTACACAGAGCAGAGACACCGGACGAGTGTGTCAGGGAGGGGCCTGTGAATAAGCATTTCACTGTTAGTCTACAACTGTTGTTTACGAAGCATGTGAAAAATAAGATTTGATTTCATTTCATTTAATCATCTGGCTACATCTGCATGTGTCTAAGGACAGCAACCGTTATACGGAATAGCCTAGGATTGCATTCACCGACAACTGCTATTCCCTACATAGTGCACTTCTTTATAACAGAGCCCTATGGGTCCTGGTCAAAATCAGTGCACTATACAGTGCATTTGGAAAGTATTCAGACCCCTTMACTTTTTCCACATTTTGTTACGTTACAGCCTTATTCTAAAATGGATTACATTTTCCTCATCAATCTACACACAATACCCCATAATGATAAAGCAAAAACAGGTTTTTATACATTTTTGCAAATGTATTAAATATAAACAGATACCATATTTACATACGTTTTCAGACCCTTTGCTACGAGAATTGAGCTCAGGTGCATCCTGTTTCCATTGATCATTCTTGAGATGTTTCTACACCTTGATTGAAGTCCACCTGTGGTAAATTCAATTGATTAGACATGATTTAATTTGATTTGGCATGACATGACATGATTTGGCACCCATCTGTCTATATAAGGTCCTACAGTTCACAGTGCATGTCAGAGCAAAAACCAATCCATGAGGTCAAAGGATATGTCGGTAGATCTCCGAAACAGGATTGTGTCGAGGCACAGATCTGGGGAAGGATAACAAAAACATTTCTGCAGCATTGAAGGTTCCCAAGAACACAGTGGCCTCCATCATTCTTAAATGGAAGAAGTTTGGAAGCACCAAGACTCTTCCTCTAGCTGGCCGCCTGGCCAAACTTATCAATCGGGAAAGAAGGGCTTTGGTCACGGACATGACCAAGAACCCAATGGCCACTCTGACAGAGCTCCTTCCAGAAGGACAGCCATCTCTGCAGCACTCCACCAGTCAGGCCTTTATGGTAGATTGGTATGTGGTTAATTTCTTTGCTATCAAATGAGGAGAGAAACTTATCACACAAGTCAGAGTTATACTTAAACTAAACCTTTAATCACTTATTAATAAGGGAGCAGGTCAATAAAACACACACATATAAAGTGAATCGATTGAGTGCTCTAAGATAATGATGGCTGGTCGACGATTCACGCTCAGATGATTCGTTGAGAGCCCCGAGACAAAAGTTCAATAGCCAGGATACACCCCTTTCAACCTACATGATGAACAACAGATGTATAGAATGGGTCACAAGGTTAAGATTTGTATGAAAGATACCTATAATTCATAGCAGACAGTATCTGCTGTGTCAACAGTTTTCATTGTGTAGAGACCAGTGTCTGGCCTCCAACTCCATACTGGAGCCATGTCTCCCTGGTACGGTATAGAACAGAAACATTAACTCATGCTCTGGAATGCTCTTTAGGTTTTATCACCCAAAAGACATCATAAATCTCCTGTCAGTGTTATCTCCCAGAGGCCCAACCTCAGTAGAACACACACACAATAGTTATAAGAATACTCTATTCTGTTGCATTAAACAACCATTTGATGCAATAAAAGTATTATAACATAATCTTGCAAGTTTCCATCATAGTGGCCAGACAAAAGCCACTCCTCAGTAAAAGGCACATGGTAGCCCGCTTGGAGTTTGCCAAAAGGCACCTAAAGGACTCTCAGACCATGAGAAACAAGATTCTCTAGTSTGATAAAACCAAGCATCACATCTGGAGGAAACCAGGCACCACTCATCACCTGGCTAATACCATCCCTACGGTGAAGCATGGTGGTGGCAGCGTCATACTATGGGGATGTTTTTCAGCGGCAGGGACTGGGAGAGTAGTCAGGATCAAGGGAAAGATGAACGAAGCAAAGTACAGAGAGATCCTTGCTGACAACCTCCTCCAGAGTGTTYAGGACCTCAGACTGGGGTGACGGTTCACCTTCCAACAGGACAACAACCCTAAGCACACAGCCAAGTCAATGCAGGAATGGCTTTGGGACAAGTCTCTGAATGTCCTTGAGTGGCCCAGCCAGAGCCTGAACGAACATCTCTGGAGAGACCTGAAAATAGCTGGGCAGAGACGCTCCCCATCCAACCTGACAGAGCTTGGGAGAAACTCCCCAAATACAGGTGTGCCAAGCTTGTAGCGTCATACTCAAGGCTGTAATCGCTGCCAAAGGTGTTTCAACAAAGTACAGAGTGAAGGTTCTGAATACTTATGTAAATTTGATATATGTGACATTTAAAAGGTTTTTATTTGTAATACTTTTGCAAAAATGTCTTCAAACCGGTTTTTGCTTTGTCCTTGTGGGGTATTGTGTGTAGATTGATGAGGGGAAAAAAACATTTCAATCCATTTTAGAATAAGTCTATAACAAAATGTGGAAAAAGGGAATGGCTCTGAATACTTTCCGAATGCACTGTATATATTTGGTAAAATATGACTTGTAATAATAGTGTTTTGAAGTGAAGAGATGCTGAGATAAATAAGGTATTCATAGTTTGTCAGTCTCTTTTTTGCTCCTGCCAGTTGCTAGTAATTAATTTGGTTTGGTTTATTGCAGAATTCTTATGTTATATTATTTTCTGCTTCTTTATTACAATTTATGTCTCAATCTCAAGACTCCATTGACTTTACATAGGCTATTTCAAAATGGGGTCTGGGATAGATGTTGTCATTTACAAGGCCAGGCAGCGCACGGAAGACCTGGATTCACTCACGTTGACGAGAGAGCTGCTTAATTGGCCAGGGCTCTGTCGCCAGTCCAGTCTGCACCTGCGTGGCCTGTCTAGTGGCCAATTGGCCATCCATCCTATCTCTTCCGTCTTCTGTAGTTACTCCTCTTCTCTCTTCCTTTCTTTTTTTGGTCCCTCTCTTCCCTCTTCTCTCTATCTCTCTGTCGCCAGTCTGCACCTGCATTGTCTAGTGGCCATCCATCCTCTCTTCTCTCTTTCCTTTGTCTCCCCTTTCCTCCCTCTCCTCTCTCTTTCTTCTCTCTCTCTGTCTCTCTCTCTTCCCCCCTCCCTTGCTGTGCTGCTGGTAGCTACAGTACAGTCAGAGAAAGCCCCCTAAAGGAACACAACATCAGCACCTGCCTGCTGTCTAGCTAAACAGTCCCTAGAGAAACACAACATCAGCACCTGCCTGCTGTCTAGCTAAACAGTCCCTAGAGAAATGGGATCAATCTGCCTGAATTGTAGCAGTTGAAATATTCTGTTTAAAAAGACAGGTGACATCTTGACCTGAGAACTCAATATAGAGGATGGCTCTAAGTGGTTGGTTAGTCATTTTGTCAACTGAGCTTAACAAAACAAATTCTGAATTTTTCTAGATTTCATTCATTGATGTTGTTCTTCTAACATAGTATAGTTTAGGTACAGCAACAGGATAATGGAAATTGTTCAAAGACACATTCATTATTGTTGATGGTTCTCGTCTCAAGAAGAAATATATCCCTTACTATTCCTTTCATGCAAGAATGTCAGTAGTGTTTATCATTTGGCACAAAACAGTGTAATGGATGTCATGTATGTATGAGAATTGCAGTACTGTGGTAGCAGCTGTACATACTGAGGGGAAACAGGAGTCAAGAAGTAATTTAATCCCTTTCCATCGAAAGGTCACGTTTAGTAGGCTGTCAGAGGAAAACACTTGCCTGACATGACATGACATCACATGGAAACACAAAGCATTATTCCATTCTTAAACCTGTCAAATCAATTGCACAACACTATGTATGTCATAAATCATTTCATATAGTGGAGTGGATTTACATTGTTCTTACACTGATAATGACGAATATTCTTTCACACAATATAATTCAAGCGTTGTCTACTTGTAACAGGAGTTGCCTATTTTATGAAACAGGTTCCAAAACAAATAAATATTAGATTTAGATTCTAGAACATGCAAAACACTTTTTGCTATTCTCTCTGACAAGCTAACACCTTGATGTACAGTATAGCAAATAAAGTGTTAGTGAACGTCGCTCAGTTTTGCCAAAAGCTAAGCCATATGAAACTGCCCTAGCTGTCTGAAGAAAATCCATTGGGCCAGTCCCAAATGGGATCCTATTCCCTATATAGTACACTACTTTTGACCATGGCCCATAGAACTCTAATAAAATCCCTGCTCTTAATTGGATGTCAACAACATTGGTAAGTGATTGTTGCGAAAACACTTTACACATCTCAGAGGTGGATTACATTGACAGCTCAACAATTTACAGTTTATAGTGGCCATACAAAAAGAAACACAAATTGTGGTAAGTTTTGGGCTATGTAAGTCAATGGTACTGGACGCCTACCGTGTACTAGTGATGCACGGGTCAGCTGTTTGTTCACCCGCACCCGCCCGCATTTGCTAATAATTCATTCGCAACCGCCCAACTACATGTTATAAAGTGAAAATCTAAGGCCCGCACCCAACCCTAACACGCTAATATAGAAAATGCGCTGTAGAGTCAGATGGCAGAGCGATTTTTATTTTAAATAGGCCTATATTTCTGCTCATAATTTCCGACATTTTGGTAGGCTATTTGTTTGTCAACTTGTCTATAATTAGATACATGCAGCTTTTCTTCTGTTATTAAGCTACTTGTTGCCCTATTAGACTAAATAAAYCCTTTTTAGCAGAATGTCATAAATCGATAGAATGAATGGTTCAATCTAGTTGACATCTTAAAGTTTGTTTTCTCTTTCATCTCTGCTTCTCTCATGCAGCAAAGACCAGGGAGAATTTAAGGAAATTAAAAGCTGTTAAAGCGACCAGTGGTAGAAATTCTATAGCAAGGGAAGAGAGTCTGCAGATTCTTCAAACAAAAACTTTATTATAAGATTTGCAAAAATGGAGCAGGTAACCATGCACTTCAACAGTGCTGAGTTAAGGCCCAATGAACAGAGTTGGCTCTCAGCTTTTATAGATAAGGACAACCTCTTTTGTCTACGTGGTAGTTAGCAGATGTGCAGAAACAGGCCCTGGGAACAGGGTTCTAAAAAGGAATTTAGCTCGTCTCTGTAGATCAAGATAGGTGATATCGCCACCATTCTGTGTTCTTCACTGCAATTCCCACATAGCTAAATTCCTGCACATCATAAACACATAACATAATTTTCTGGAATTTTCCAAGCTGTTTAAGGCACAGTCAACTTAGTATATGTAAAATCAGAACAGCCTCAATTTGTCGGGGCATGGACTCTACAAGGTGTCAAGCATTCCACAGGGATGCTGGCCCATGTTGACTCCAATGCTTCCCACAGTTGTGTCAAATTGGCTGGGTGTCCTTTGGGTGGTGGACCATTCTTGATACACACAGGAAACTGTTAACCGTGAAAAACCCAGAAGCATTGCAGTTCTTGACTCACTCAAACCAGTGTGCTTGGCACATACTATCATACCCTGTTCAAAGGCACTTCAATCTTTTGTCTTGCCCATTCACCCTCTGAATGGCACACATACACAATCCATGTCTCAATTGTCTCAAGGCTTTAAAATCCTTCTTTAACCTGTCTGCTTCCCTTCATCTACACTGATTGAAGTGGATTTGTATGTATTTATTTAACTAGGCAAGTCAGTTAAGAACAAATTCTTATTTACAATGACGACCTACTTGTAAAAGCCCCCAGGTGACATCAATAAGGGATCATAGTTTTCACCTGGATTCGCCTGGTCAGTCTGTCAAGGAAAGAGCAGGTGTTCTTAATGTTTTGTACACTCAGTTTATCAGGCTATGTGAGGGGTTCTAGACCTACAGTAAGTGTCCAGATTTCAGGCTACTATTCCATTTCACCTATCTGAACAGTTCAGTTCCCTTGACGTGCCATTTTGAAGTCCCTGTGACTGTCGAATTTGTATAGCGCCTCACAATCATCACACATTATATTGCTGGCTCTGGTATTATCCTCTTTTACCACACAACCAAACATTACACCACTGTTCTAACCCTCCCTTCTCTTTATTTTAAACTCTCCATTTGGCATCTTTTCTCTTATTAAATTAAACTCCGACATTGTCCTTTTTGTCTCAGTGAATAGATGTAAACTTTTTCTGCCCAAGTTCCCTAAAGCATTTGGCAATTGCCATGTATTTGGCACACTATAGATAGGCCTATGAATTGCAGAAGAATTATACATTTATGGATTTTTAATACATTGATTTTCTCTTTATTCAACCTGCCCGCAACCCACCCGCGCTTCATCCACAATATTTCATGACCCTAAACCCGGTTGCCCCCAGATATAACCTTGGGGCCTGCGGGTTATGAGTCAACCAGCGCATCACCACTGTGCAAATCTAAAATTAAAGTGTCAGCTGTAGTAAATGTCATCATACGACGCATCCCAAATYGATCATATTCCCTATATAATGGGGATAGGGTATAGGTTGCTATAAAGAGAATGGGATGCTATTTTGGATGCACTCTGGGGCCTAGGCTGTTTTATTGATTCCTGCTTTATATCATTGAGGGAAAACACTTCTATGAAGTCGGTTTAATTTTCTCACTTCCACCCATTTCATTCAGATCTTGACTGAGTAATTGATCTTTGTTTTAGCAACCCAATTTGCAGACTGGCTGAAGGGAGAGAAGGAGTTTGCTTTCGATACGATTAAAAAAGTGATATGTGCAAAGAGATGGGGCCACTTGTAAATCAGGTTTTTCCTTTCATTCATTTTTGTTGTTGTTTGTTTAAAGAGCTGGGGTGGAGATGTCAGTGAGCATGATGGGTCTGAGTGTCAGGGAGAACAAGGGAGGAGTGAGATGGAGGGATGACTGGCAGGTGTTGACAGGGAAAGCACTCTCATAGAATATGCATTCTAGAAGATGCACCTAATGAATAGTAGAATAGCCTGTGAGGGACAGCATCAGATTTGTTTTCTCTGGTATTGGTGGATATGAGTGGACACAAGTGTTTCATCTTTACACGGTCACATATCCAGAGAGCCAGCCAGCCGAGCATTCATGTTTTATTGTATAAGACTGGAGGGGAAGAAGAGGGTAGAAGAGAAAACGGTAGTGGTAAATCCTGACTTGAGTCTCTCTCTCCATCACCGGCGGCCCCCTCTCCTCTCACCTGATTTACTTTGCCAGGTCGATGTGATGAATAGACCTGCTTCAAGTCATACAGCCAGTGTTAGTTCAGTTGATTTGATGCACTGTCTCCCTGTGATTTAACAGTCAAACCGGGGCTATGCTAGCTCGGCTGTATCCCATCAGGCCCTACTTTATTAATTATGCCCAGAGGACTGGTTTATGATGTCACCCTGGTCATTACTTATGACAGCATTTAGTCAGGCCCTGTTTGCTGTAATATAAACGTCCTTCCCATGGCCCAACACTAAATCGCCAGTCAAGGCTCCCTGTTGCTACTCTCCCCCTGTCCAGGAAGTTAACACACTGTCCTATCCCCACACGCACCCACACACACACACACTGCTGGGTCATTTGCATCGGTTCCAGGAAGACGCTACGTTCAATCACGGCCCCCTTGTTCCCTCCCTGCAACCTTGATGAAATTGCTCCGTGATTGATCACGCTGACATTTGGCAGCCGTTATGGCTGTAAATATATACATGGTAGTAAATATCTTCTATATTTCAGGTTCATGGATGGTTGGCATGTCATAGAAGCGTTTTGATCTCGCAATATTGTTATGAATGAATGTACCACAACGGCAGAAAGTCTCCACCGGAGGATCTGCACAGTATATACAGTAGATAAAACGTGTCTGTGAGCAAAGCACACAACATATTGGTTCTCTGACAATTTAAGCCTAGTTCCTGCTCTTTTGCCAGATAATATTATCTAGTCACCAATATTATTTATTTATTTATTTGCTCAAATTCTAAATGATCAAGTTATTGTTTAATCATGCGGGATTAAAACCCAAAAGCCTAATAGACTATGTCACAGCTGAGCACCTCGTGGTAAATAAACAACCAACGGAAACAAACATCTTCTAGAGCCTGATGCTGTGGAACATCTGGCTCTGCTGCCAGACATTGTCCAATTAGCCAGACATGGTCCAATTAGCACTGAGGACGTCTGAGCTGTGTACCAAGGTAACTATACATACAGTCTGTCTGTCGCTTGTCCTATGTACCCACTGAATCACTCACACACCGAGTTGTTAGAACAGGGGTTCACTTGTAAGGTCAAAACATGACACACAATTGTAGTGTCTGAGCCGATACCAAGATATCACACACACTCTGCTCCATGTAACCTATTGCACTGAATAACACACCCCAACATGTAACCTATTCACTGAATAAACACACCCCAACATAAACCTATTCACTGAATAACACACCCCAACATGTAACCTATTCACTGAATAACACACCCCAACATGTAACCTATTCACTGAATAACACACCCCAACATGTAACCTATTCACTGATAAACACACCCCAACAGTAACCTATTCACTGCAATAACACACCCCAACATGTAACCTATTCACTGAATAACACACCCCAACATGTAACCTATTCACTGAAAACACACCCCAACATAAACCATTCCTGAATAACACACCCCAACATGTAACCTATTCACTGAAATAACACACCCCAACATATAACCTATTCACTGAATAACACACCCCAACATAAACGCTATTCACTGAATAACACAACGCCCAACATGTAACCTATTCACTGAATAACACACCCCAACATGCTAACCTATTCACTGCATAACACCACCCCAACATATAACCTATTCACTGCAATAACACACCCCAACATGTAACCCTATTCATGCATAACACACCACCAACATATACCTATTCACTGAATAACACCCAACAGAAACCATACTTGAATAACACACCCCAACATGTAACCTATCACTGCATAACACCACCCCAACATGTAACCTATTCACTGCATAACACACCCCAACATGTAACTATTCACTGAATAAACACACCCCAACATGTAACCTAGCACTGAATAACCACACCCCAACTGTAACCTATTCCCCTGATAAACACACCACAACATGTAACCTATTCACTGAATTAACACAACCCAACATATAACCTATCACTTATAAACACACCCAAACAGAACCATATTCACTGCATAACAACACCCCAACATGTAACTATTCACTGACATAAAACACACCCCAACATGTAACCTATTCACTGAATAACACAGCCCCAACATTGTAACCATATTCACTGCATAACACCAACCCCAACATGTAACCTATTTCACTGAATAAACACACCCCAACATGTAACCTATTCACATGATAACACACCCAACATTATAACCTATTCACTGAATAACACACCCCAACATAGTAACCTATCACTGAATAACACCACCCCAAACATGTAAACCTATGTCACTGAATAAACACACCCCCAACATGTAAACCATACACTGTACCCACTGAATAAACACACCCCAACATGTAAACCTATCACTGAATAACACACCCCAACATATAACCTATTCACTGGAATAACACACCCCATATATAGACCTATTCACTGAATACACACCCCAACATATAACCTATTCCCTGAATAACACACCCCCAAATGTAACCTATTTCACTGAATAACACACCCAACATGTAACCTATTCACTGAAAAACACACCCCCAACATGTATAACCTATTCACTGAATAAACACACCCCAACATATAACCTATTCACTGAATAACACACCCCAACATATGCTATAACGCTATTCACTGAATAACACACCCCAACATGTAACCTATTCACTGAATAAACAACACCCCAACAGTAACCTATTCACTGAATATACACACACCCCAACATTATAACCTATTCACTGAATTAACACACCCCAACATTGTAACCTATTCACTGAATAACACCACCCCAACATGTTAACCTATTTCACTGATAACACACCCCCAACATGATAACCATCACTGAATAAACACACCCCAACATATAACCTACACGAATAACCACACCAACATGTAACCTATTCACTGAATAACACACCCCAACATTAACCTATTCACTGAATAACACACCCCAACATGTAACCTATTCACTGCAAACACACCCTAACAATAACATTCACTAATAACACACCCCAACATTAACCTATCACTGCATAACACACCCCAAACATGAAACATCACTGATAACACAACCCCAACATGTAACCTATTCACTGAATAAACACACCCCCCAACATTGTAACCTATCACTGAATAACACACCCCAACATTGTAACCTATTCACTAATAACACACCCCAACATATAACCTATTCACTGAATAAACACACCCCAACATGTAACCTATTCACTGAATAACACACCCCAACATGTAACCTATTCACTGCATAACACACCCCAAACATATAAACCTATCACTGAATAACACACCCAACATGTAACCTATGCCACTGAATAACACACCCCAACATGTAACCTTATTCACTGAATAACACACCCCAACATGTAACCATATTCACTGAATAACACACCCCAACATGATAACCTATTCACGTGCATAACACACCCCAACATATAACCTATTCACTGAATAAACACACCCCAACATGTAACCTATTCACCTGAATAACACACCCCAACATGTAACCTATTCACTGATAACACACCCCCCAACATAATAACCTATTCACTGAATAACACACCCCAACATGTAACCTATTCACTGAATAACACACCCCAACATGTAACCTATTCACTGACATAACACACCCCAACATGTAACCTATTCACTGCATAACACACCCCAACATGTAACCTATTCACTGAATAACACACCCAACATTAACCTATTCACTGAATAACACCCCCAACATGTAACCTATTTCACTGATAAACACACCCCAACATATAACCTATTCACTGCATAACACACCCCAACATGTATAACCTATTCACTGAATAAACACACCCAACATGTAACCTATTCACTGAATAACACACCCCAACATTGTAACCTATTCACTGCATAAAACACACCCCAACATTAACCTATTCACTGGAATAACACACCCCAAACATAAACCTATTCACTGATAACACACCCCAACATGTAACCTATCACTGAAAACCCCCCAACTAAACCTATTCAACTGCATAACACACCCCAACATATAACCTATTCACTGAATTAACACACCCCAACATGTAACCTATTCACTGCATAACACACCCCACATATAACCTATTCACTGAATAACCACACCCCAACATTAAAACCTATTCACTGCATAACACCCCCAACATGTAACCTATTCACTGAATAACACACCCCAACATTTATAACCTATTCACTGAATAACACACCCCAACATGTAACCTATTCACTGCATAACACACCCCAACATATAACCTATTCACTGAATAACACACCCCAACATATAACCTATTCACTGAATAACACACCCCAACATGTAACCTGTGCACTGAATAACACACCCCAACAGTGGGGTTGACCCAAAAGGTGAAAATATGACACACAGTTTTAAGAACATTATCACTTCCCGTAAAGAATTTGCACTGAGGGCATCTGAGCTGTGGACCAAGGTAACTCCTGCCGTGGAAATTCTAACAAGTGAGAGAGACTTGCCATTTCTTCAAACAATAATTTTTATTATTAAGAATTGCAGTAATGAAGCTGGTCGCCCACACACTCTTGAGTGCAGGACCGAGAGCTCAACAATACCGAAAATGCAGAAGTCTTATATAGTAGACCTAAAAATGCTTGTCATAGCGCTCAAACAAGTCATAACGCCAGTTCTGTTACTCCTTTTTCTCAAGCCAGCCTCTGTTCTCTTCATATCGCCACACAGTTATGCCCTTGAAAGATACAAAAAGAACAGGATGGACTGAAGAGCTGTGGTCACTCTCAAAGGCTCTTTGTCTTTGGCTATGTGACCAAGTGTCTCAGAAGCAAAGATTATTATTTATTTAACCTGGCAAGTCAGTTAAGAACAAATTCTTATTTACAATGACGGCCTACCCCGGCCAATTGTGCGCTACTGACAGTCTTACATTTTGTTAGCCTAACATACAACGGAGGACAGTGGGGTTGACTCAAAAGGTCAATACATGACACACAATTTTGAGAACTGGCAAAAAAAAGATTTGCGGTGAGGTATTTTAAAATCATTATAAAAAATGTAAAAATMCAATACATTTTCTGGATGGGGAAAATATTTTCTCTTAGCTGTGTGGCAAAATTTGTCGAATTGCAGGAAATTTGCTTTAAAACTGTAAAAATGTATCTCGGCTCGATATAGAAATGTGTAGAATTGCAGAGAATTGGATTAAAAATTCAAACAATTATCAACACCGTCAAGATGGGGGCCTCTAAAATTCCGCCGCACCAACATGTGCCCCCTTCCACGCCMCTGTTACGCCCACCACCTAAGCCCCCCTTTAATCCAGAAAAAACTCTGTATAGATGTTCTCATGTTAAAGGTACTTGTCCTATTGGTCATCTGAAGCTGTGGCCAGCCAGCTGGCCTGATAGACCATGGCTGTGTCTGAAATTACACGCTAGCCCCCCATAGGGGGCTCTGATCAAAAGTAGTGCACTATACAGGGAATAGGGTGCCATTGCGGACACAGCCCATGACGAAGGACAATGTACATTTTCAGCCGGAATACTGTCATTAGCAGGCACTCCAGAATCTGTCAACCAAGCAGTAATCAAGTTGCTCCCCAGAGGGATGGTCAGGGAATTTACCAAAAACAATCTGCCTTTGGAACGAAATATTTGCTTTTTAAAGGTAGTAAGGCAGGGATCATTTTTGAATATGATTTGTTTGATTCTGTATACTTTTACATTGAACAAAAATATAAATGCAATATGCTACTATTTCAAAGATTTTACTGAGCTACAGTTCATACAGTATAAGGAAATCAGTCAAATTAAATACATTCATTAGGCTCTAATGTATAGATTTCACATGACTGGGAATACAGATATGCATCTGTTGGTCACAGATACCTTAAAAGAAAGTAGGGGCGTGGATCAGAAAACCAGTCAGTATCTGGTGTGAACACCATTTGCCTCATACAGTGCGACACATCTCCTTCACATAGAGTTGATCAGGCTGTTGATTGTAGCCTGTGGAATGTTGTCCCACTCCTCTTCAAAGGCTGTGCGAAGTTGCTGGATATTGGCGGGAACTGGAACACGCTGTCGTACACATCAATCCAGAGCATCCCAAACAGGCTCAATGGGTGACATGTCTGATGAGTGTGCAAGCCCCGGAAGAACATTTTCAGCTTCCAGGAATTGTGTAGAGATCCTTGCGACATGTGTCTGTGCATTATCATGCTGAAACATGAGCACTCACAGTTTGTGCAGAAATTCTTTGGTTGTGCAAACACACAGTTTCATCAGCTGTCTGGGTGGCTGGTCTCAAACGATCCTGCAGGTATGAGCTGGCGTGGTTACACGTGGTCTGTGGTTGTGAGGCCGGTTGGACGTACTGCCAATATCTCTAAAACGATGTTGGAGCTGGATTATGGTAGAGAAATTAACATTCAATTCTCTGGCAACAGCTCTGGTGGACATTCCTGCAATCAATAAATTGCATGCTCACTCAAAACTTGAGACCTCTGTGGCATTGTGTTATGTGATAAAACTGCACATTTTAGAGTGGCCTTTCATTGTCCACAGCACAAGGTGCCCTTGTGTAATGATTATGCTGTTTAATCAGCTTCTTGATATGCCACACATGTCAGATGGATGGATTATCTTGGCAAAGGAGAAATGCTCACTAACAGGGATGTAAATAAATTTGAGAGAAATAAGCTTTTTGTGCGTATGGGAAAAATTATTTTAGCTCAGCTTTACATGTTGTGTTTATTTTTTGTTCAGTGTAAATGCATAAGTAAAATGTTTCTATGCATGTTTGTGGTATATATTTAATTTTAGGCCTCCATGTTCAAATGTTAAAGGCCATTCCCTGAAAAGAGCATCAGTGAACCTCCCCAAAATAAAAAGACCATGTGGATTTTGCGTAGACCGAACAGCACAAGTGGAATCTTGGCCCCCAGATTTGAGCTAACTTGGCAATAATGAGTCAGAAAATTGAGCAGCTAGTCAGAGATGGATTGAGCAGCCGCCTGAGGTCCTCAGAGAGAGCCTAATGAAATCTATTACCTGTCGGTGAGGTGTTGCTGCAGCCTGGACCAGAGATTAATGGAGGGCCCAATCCGAATGGGCTTGGTCCCCATTACGTTCCTCCTCTCTCTGACGAACACCAAATTGGGAGCTAGCTCCGTTCTAGCGCCCTGATTTATGTATTGTATTGGTCAGCAGTTAGGATAGTTGGCCTGTGTGCAGAAAGTCAGTTGTATTCCCTTGATTTGAACAAGGACAAAAAACTACCTTCACAATTTTTTCTTTAACCTTTCATTTGTGAAAAGGGTTATTTCTCTGTCCTCATGGTGCCTTTGTAACAGGTTTTGGGCGATTGATGTAGATAGGCCTATGATGTGTGTAATCTATTCTACATTATTATCCTACCACTGAGCTCTTTATCAGTTACATTTTATGCCCCAAATTACTACCACTTGTATATTTACTTATTATCATTCAGCAGCCTTGATTACTTAAATGACCAAACTAATTGTTTTACTCCTTGTCTGCTTCCAAAATTCCCTATATAGTGCACTACTTTCGACCAGAGCCATGGGATGCCATTTCAGATGCACCCTTGTCTTTTCCCGAAGTCGAGCCTTCTCCTTAGAGGAGAAGTTGACCTAAAATCCAGAATTTCCCAAGTGATCCCATACATTGCAACTAGTTCAGGGGAGTTTGCTCTCTCCCTCTCACTCTCCATGAAGTGTAGAAGTGAGACAGCTGAAAATAAATGGGTCACATGAAGTATCTGGATGCAGGCCCCTCGCATCCCACCAAAAAGTAAGGGCATATACAGTAGTGTCATTTTACATAGCAGGGATTCCCCAAAGAGAGCACATGCTCAGTTGTTACACATTTCCTGACTCAAAACCAATAGTACTTTTGATAAAAATAGCTAATTCGGCCGTACGCTTTCTATAAAACAACGTATTTGTCCACATTTAGAAGATTCCTGAAACAGCCATTCCCTCACAGTGGAGTAGAGAGAGGCCTGCATCCAGTTAATCACGAGTCACATGACCCATTTTTGCAGCTGTCTCCACTACAGGGAGGGAGAATGCAAACTCCACTGAACTAGTTTCAATGTAAGGAATCACTTAAGAAATTCTGTATTTTAGGTGAACTTCTCCTTTAAGGAATGAACGAACCAATCAATCACCATGGCTTAGGAGCAGACACAGACCAAGGTTTGTAGTTTTTGGAATCGCAGACTGCAGCTTTATATGACCAAACTAATTATGTCGACCTCCCTCATTCACCCCTTTGGCCATTTAGTCCACTACTCTACATTTACTACACTAATAAATCAAGTAAGTCTGAGTCAACTGTAAGGGTAAGTCGCTCTGGAAAAGAGTGTCTGCTAATTGACAAAAATGTAAATGTGAGTCAAGAAATCACTTCTTGTCTTTTCCACAGTTTGGCTCTTTACTGTCATTCTTATTGTCAGTTGGAACATGGTTTCCTCTCCCCTGGGGAATAAAAATAAATAAATTAGATTAACTATTTGAAATTACCCTCTAAATCGTATAAAATTACAATAAAAACATTGAAAATAAGTAATCACTTCTTGTCTTTCCCCCAGCCGATCCCTCTCCTTAAAGAAGGGATGGACATCAACCTGTCTAAGGAGCAGGTGGCCTGTCTATTGGCCAATGCTTTCTTCTGTACCTTCCCCCTACTCAACTCCAGGATGTCAATGCACTCCTACCCCAATGACATCGACTTCTACAGGGGTGTTGAAGCCAGGTTGCCATCTCCCCTCTTTGGTCACAAAGGAGGCACATTGTTGTAAAATTGTTAATTTACTTTGTATAATAATAGTATAATGTATGCCATTTTAGCATTTTATGTACGAGTGGTCCWGGGAATCAAACCCATTATCCTGCCGTTGTAAGCGCCATCCTTTACCAACTGAGCTACAGAAGACCACTAGCTCAGTTGATTTAGTCCTWGTCTTAATAATGTTATTTTATATTTGGCCAATATACCACGGCTAAGGGCTGTATCCAGTACAGCCCTTAGCTGTGCTATATTGGCCATATACCATAAACCCCTGAGGTGCCTTATTGCTATTATAAACTTGTTAAAAATGTCATTAGAACAGTAAAAATAAATGTTTTGTCGTACCCGTGGAATACGGTCTCATATACCAGGGCTTTCAGACAGTCAGCATTCTGGGCTCAAACATTAGGGTATTAAAAGGTTTATCTATGAACATAATCTATTGAAATCAAAGAGGCAATGGCCAATAGAATATATCTTACAAGTCATTGAAGTGAATATTCACAGTTCTGAGAACAGATGTTGACATCTGGAGGTGCACTCACTGCAGTTATAAAAAGCAAGTGCAGATAGATATAGATGTCTGAAACTAGTCTCATTTCCATGAGGGGGCACTAGCCTACTGCCTTTGCTTTCCACACTAATCACTTTGTCATCTGTAACCTTCTCTCTGAGTAGTTATTCAGCATATCTCTTAATATTAGTCTGAAAAGAGACCAATTTAAAAGTTTCAGTAACCTTAACAAATTGTTATGTATTTATAGTATTTTAGGGGGAAGTTTTTGATGGAGAAAACTGTAGGACTAGTACTAGGTTTAATCTGTAGTCCAGGACTGGGTTTAGGCTTAATCTGTAGTCCAGGACTAGGTTTAGGCTTAATCTGTAGTCCAGGACTAATTTAAGGCAACCGGTAAACTTCCCCAATGTGTACTGCTTTCATGTCAAACCCCACATGATCAGTGCATTGGGGTCAGGTGCACTTAAACATTGAAAACTGTGCCTTCAGAAAGTATTCACACCCTTGACTTTTTCCACATTTTGTTGTTACAAGGTGGGATTAAAATGGATTTAATTGTCATTTAATTGTCTTTTTGATCAACAATCTACACAGTTCTAACATTTGTAAAAATATAAAAAATATAAAAAAAATACAGTGCATTCGGAAAGTATTCAGACCCCTTGACTTTTTCCACATTTGGTTACACTACAGCCTTATTCTAAAATGGATTAAATATTTTTTCCCCTCATCAATATACACACAATACCCCATAATGACGAAGCAAAAACAGGTTTTTAGAAATTTTAGCAAATTTCTAAAACTTGTAAAACTGAACTATTACATTTGCATAAGTATTCAGACCCTTTACTTAGTACTTTGTTGAAGCACCTTTGGAAGCGATTACAGCCTCGAGTCTTCTTGGGTATGACGCTACAGGTTTGGCACATCTGTATTTGGGGAGTTTCTCTCATTCTTCTCTGCAGATCCTCTCAAGCTCTGTCAGGTTGGATGGGGTATTTGGTATTTTATTGGGATCCTCATTAACTGTTGCAAAAGCAGCAGCTACTCTTCCTGGGGTCCACACAAAACATGAAACATAACATAATACAGAACATTAATAGACAAGAAAAGCTCAAGGACAGACAAACATTTAAAAAAATTAAGCCACATGTAGCCTACATATCAATACACACAAACTATCTAGGTCAAATAGGGGAGAGGCATTGTGCCATGAGGTGTTGCTTGATCTGTTTTTTGAAACCAGGTTTGCTGTTTATTTGAGCAATATGAGATGGAACGGAGTTCAGTACAATAATGGGTCTATATAATACTGTACGCTTTCTTGAATTGGTTACGGAATTGGGACGTGTGAAAAGACCCCTAGTGGCATGTCTGATGGGGTAAGTGTGTGTGTCAGAGCTGTGTGTAAATTGACTATGCAAACAATTTGTGATTTTCAACACATTAATGTTTCTTATAAAAAGAAGAAGTGATGCAGTCAGTCTCTGCTAAACTCTTAGCCAAGAGAAACTGGCATGCGTAGTATTTATATCAGCCCTCTGATTACAATGAAGAGCAAGATGTGCCGCTTGGTTCTGGGCCAACTGCAGCTTAACTAGGTCTTTCCTTGCAACACTGGACCACACGACTGGACAATAATCAAGATTAGACTAAACTAGAGCCTGCAGAACTTGCTTTTTGGAGTGTGGTGTCAAAAAAGCAGAGCATCTCTTTATTACGGACAGACCTCTCCCCATCTTTACAAACATTGAATCTACAGTATATGTTATAACCATGACAGTTTACAATCTAAGGTAACGCCAAGTCATTTAGTCTCCTCAACTTGTTCAACAACCACACCATTTATTACCATATTCAGTTGAGGACCAGTTTATTACTGGCCACCCATTCCAAAACAGACTGCAACTCTTTGTTAAGGGTTTCAGTGACTTCATTAGCTGTGGTTGCTGATGCGTATAAGGTTGAATCATCAGCATACATGGACACACATGCTTTGTTTAATGCCAGTGGCAGGTCTTTGGTAAAAATAGAAAAGAGTAGAGGGCCTAGAGAGCTGCCCTGCGGTACACTTACATTAAAGACAACCCTTCGAGTTCTATTAGATAGATAGCTCTGAATCCACGATATGGCAAAGGTTGAAAAGCCATAACACATGTTTTTTCAATAACAGGTTATGGTCAATAATATCAAAGGCTGCAGTGAAATCTAACAGTACAGCTCCCACAATCTTCTTATTATCAATTTCTTTCAACCAATCATCAGGTATTTGTGTCAGTGCAGTACATGTTTAGTGCCCTTCTCTATAAGCGTGCTGACAGTCTGTTGTTAATTTGTTCATAGAGAAATAGCATTGTATTTGGTCAAACACCATTTTTCCAACAGTTTGCTAAGAGCTGGCAGCAAGCTTATAGGTCTGCTGTTAGAACCAGTAAAGGCCGCTTTACCACTCTTGGGTAGCGGAATTACTTTGGCTTCCCTCCAGGCCTCAGATTAAACATATGACAGATAGGAGTGAATATAGAGTCAGCTACCATCCTCAGTAGCTTTCTATCCAAGTTGTCAATGCCAAGAGGTTTGTCATTATTGATTGATAACAATAATTTTCCACCTCTCCCTCACTAACTTTACAAAATTCAAACTTGCAATACATTTCTTGAATTATTTGTTTTTTATGGATGAATATGATTGCTCACTGTTCGTTATTGGCATTTCCTGTCTAAGTTTGTCCACTTTGCCAATGAAGTAATCATTAAAATAATTGCCGACATCAAGTGGTTTTGCGATGAATGAGCCATCTGATTCATTGAAAGATAGAGTTGAATTTGTTATTCTGCCCATAATTTCATTTAATGTACTCCAAAGGCATCATAATACAGTTTCTTCTTCTTTTTGTTGAGTTTAGTCACATAATTTCTCAATTTGCTGTAAGCCACCCAGTCAGATGTGCAGCCAGACTTATTAGCCACTCCTTTTGCTCCATCTCTTTCAACCATACAGTTTTTCAATTCCTCATCAATCCATGGAGCCTTAACAGTTCTATTGGGAGTGTCGCTACACAGCTATTTTCAGGTCTCTCCAGGGATGATCGATCGGGTTCAAGTCCGGGCTCTGGCTGGGCCACTCAAGGACATTCAGAGACTTGTCCTGAAGCCACTCCTGTGTTGTCTTGGCTGTGTGCTTAGGGTCATTGTCCTGTTGGAAGGTGAACCGTCGCCCCAGTCTGAGGTCCTAAGCACTCTGGAGCATGTTTTCATTAACCTCTCTTGGGTAGGGGGCAGTATTTTCACGTCCGGATGAAAAGCGTGCCCAAAGTAAACTGCCTGTTACTCAGGCCCAGAAGCTAGGATATGGAAATAATTGGTAGATTTAGATAGAAAACACTCTAAAGTTTCTGAAACTGTTAAAATAATGGCTGTGAGTATAACAGAACTGATATGGCAGGCGAAACCAGAGGAAAAAACATTTAAAAAAAAAATCAGCCTACCACTGTTTCCAATGGCTTTCATGTTTATTATGAGGCGAAAGTCCTCCCAGATTGCAGTTCCCAGGGCTTCCACTAGATGTCAACAGTCTTTCGAAAGAGTTTCAGACTGGTTTTTGGAAAAATGAGCTAGAAGTTGTAGTTTTTCTAATTGGCTCCCATTTTGGATGTAGTGTTTCCATGCGCGTGGATGAAAGCACGTTCTTTGTTATTTAACTCCGGTAATGAACATACTATTCTCCATCTCCAGCTAAACTGAGTTTTTATGGATATAAAGAAGGACTTTATCGAACAAAAGGACAATTYTTGATGTAACTGGGACCTTTTGGAGTGCCAACAGAAGATCTTCAATTGTAAGGCATTTATTATATTGCTATTTCTGACTTTCGTGTTGCACCTGCCTGGTTGAAAAAATGTTTTATGCTTTTGTATGCGGGGCACTGTCCTCAGATAATCGCATGGTGTGCTTTCGCCGTAAAGCCTTTTTGAAATCTGACACAGTGGCTGGATTAACAAGAAGTTAAGCTTTATTTTGATGTATAATACTTGTATTTTCATGAATGTTAAATATTTATATTTCTGTCATTTGATTTTCGCTACCGTCCCACCTGCCCATAAGAAGTTAAAGATCATTCTGTACTTTGCTCTGTTCATCTTTCCCTCAATCCTGACTAGTCTCCCAGTCACTGCCACTTGAAAAACATCCCAAACAGCATAATGCTGCCACCACCATGCTTCACCGTACGGATGTTGCCAGGTTTCCTCCAGATGTGACGCTTGGCATTCAGGCTATAGAGTTCAGTCTTGGTTTCATCAGACCAGAGAACCTTGTTTCTCATGGTCTGAGAGTCCTTTAGGTGCCTTATGGCAAACTCCAATCGGGCTGTCATGTGCCTTTTACTGAGGAGTGGTTCCTTCTGGCCAATCTACCATAAAAGCCTGATTGGTGGAGTGCTGCAGAGATGGCTGTCCTTTTGGAAGGTTCTCCCATCTCCACAGAGGAGCTCTGGAGCTATGTCAGAGTGACCATCGGGTTCTTGGTCACTTCCCTGACCAAGGCCCTTCTTCCCTGATTGCTCAATTTGACCGGACTGTAGTCTTGGTGGTTCCAAAATTCTTCCAKTTAAGAATGATGGAGGCCACTGTGTTTTTGGGGACCTTCAATGCTGCCGAAATGTTTTGGTACCCTTCTCCAGATCTGTTCCTCGACACAAYCCTGTCTCGGAGCTCTGTGGACAATTCCTTCGACCTCATGGCTTGGTTTTTGCTCTGACATGCACTGTCAACTGTGGGACCTTAAATAGACAGGTGAATACTTATGTAAATATTTCTAAAAACCTGATTTCGCTTTGTTATTATGGGGTATTGTGTGTAGATTGCTGAGGATACTTTTTTTTTTTTGAATAAGGCTGTAACGTAACAAGATGTGGAAAAACTCAAGGGGTCTGAATACTTTCCAAAGGCACTGTATATGAAAAATAAAATACGAATATATCTTGATTCGATTTTATGACAAAACTGTAACTAGGCCTCTCAGGAACATTCAATGCCGTCTTGGTAAGCAACTCCAGGGAATATTTWGCCTTGTGTTTAAGGTTATTGTCCTGCTGAAAGGTTACTTTGTCTTCCATTGTCTGTTGGAAAGCAGACTGAACCAAGTTTTACTTTAGGATTTTGCCTGTGCTTAGCTATATTCTGTTTTTTTTTATCCTAAAAATCTCCCTGACAAGCATACCCATAACATGATGCAGCCACCATCATGCTTGAAAATATGAAATAGTACTCAGTGATGTGTGTTGGATTTGCCCCAAACATAATGCATTGTGTTCAGGACATTGCTAATTTCTTAGCTACATTTTTTTAGTTTTACTTTAGTGCCTTATTGCAAACAGGATGTATGTTTTGCAATCTTTTTTTATTTTTATACAGATTTCCTTCTTTTCACTCTGTCATTTAGGTTAGTTTTGTGTACAAACTACAATGTTGTTGATCCATCCTCATTTTCTCCTATCGCAGCCATTAAACTCTAACTGTTATAAAGTCTCCAATGGCCTCATGGTGAAATCCATGAGTGGTTTCCTTCCTCTCCGGCAATTGAGTTAAGAAGGACCCTTGTATCTACGCAGTGACTGGGTGTATTCATACACCATCTAAAGTGTAATTAATAACTTCACCATGCTCAAAGGGATATTCAATGTCTGCTCTTTAAAAATTGTACCCTTCTACCAATAGGTTCCCCATTGGAAAACCGCCCTGGTTTTTGTGGTTGAATCTGTTTGAAATTCACTGCTCAACTGAGGGACCTTACAGATAATTGTATGTCTGGGGTACAGAGATGAGGTAGTCATTCATGTTAAACACTATTATTGCACACATAGTCAGTCCACGCAACTTATTATATGACTTGTTAAGCACATTTCTACTCCTGAACTTATTTAGGCTTGTCTTAAAGGTGTTGAATACTTGACTCAATACATTTAATCTTTTCATTTTAATTAATTATTAAACATTTCAAAAAACATAATTCCACTTGGACATTATGTGGTACTGTGTTTAAGCTAGTGACACAAAGTCTCAATTTAATACATTTTGAACTCAGAGTGTAACAACAACAAAATGTGGAAAAAGTCAAGGGGTGTGAATAGTTTTTGAAGGCACTGTATATGGAGCCAAATCATCTGATATGGATCAGGTTAGCTTCCCCAATTACACAGACAGCGCTGGCATGTCTTTTATCTACAGCACTACAACAAATGGACATAGAACAGTTCAGCATAAATGCAATTGAGCACATGTTTTAAGAGCCACCGTACTGGCGTGTCGTTATTTCATTTCCTTATTACATTTACAATATTGTGCAGACCTTTATGATTACATTTTACTTATATCAACATTGCATGGCTGTTATTTAATGTGTTTTCAGGGCAAAAGTGAATGAGAGAGGGATRTTATCTCTAGACGTAACTATTTCTCTGTCAGGTCAGTGCTACCATGCTACAGAAGTATTTTCATCACAGGATCAACATGTGAATCATACAGCAGGTCACAGTAATGTTGACCTCTACCCACTATTAACCCCAGAGATGAGCATATGAACCAACTGGTTCACAGCAGAGGGGTATACTACAAAGCAGGATCAATGAATTAGCCAGCTAACTTKCCTAAATGTTCTGAATTWACTTTTTATTTTTTAGAAAGATAAGCTTGAAATGGGCTTGATCTAATTAACTCAACAACCAACAACACATCAGTTCTTCAAGAACCAGAAAATCAATAGCTTTTTTGGGTTGTTTATTCAAGTTAGCTGACTAACTCATTGAACCTGCGTTGTAGTATACCGCTCTGGTCTGGTTCAGAGGTCAAAGGGGTCCTCCGCATCACATACCTGTATTATTCCTTTGTTTGTAACATTTCATATCGACATGTTCTGACCATAACTGCTATGGTCATGCAATGCTCATTCTTGGTCATTCAAGTGTACAGTCCACATAATATTGAATGAACTATGAGAATCCATAGCTTTAAAACTTGTGTAGGAATGACCACTATCAGTTGAAAATGTCAATTATCATTTCCAATTTCTTATGTATGCATGTTTATATTGTTGCGGTATGTTTCAAATCCAAATTCTCCATGTGGGATTAATAAAGTTGATAACCCCCCCAAGGTTTGTCCCTTGGAGAAGATTCGATAGCACCAACAGAATTGTTGTTGCTGTGGTGGTGCGGTTTTACTCTAATGGAGGAGCTTAACTTCTAACATCGACTTTATAGGATTAATGTAATGTAATGTAATACTAGCCTATCTCAGTAACTCCTTAACCGAGCCTGGAGCTGCAGTCCTGCTCTTGCTTCTCTGTAGCCGTCTCTGTCAAATGGCACCCCATACTCTTTATAGTCCCTATGGGCCCTAGTCAAAAGTAGTGCACTATATAGGGAATAAGAAGCCACTTCGGACGTGTGATTATCCAAATGGAGGAGGAGATGAGATTAACATCGACTGCGATGGCTCTCTGATAATAGAAGATGGAAAGGAGGAGGAGGAGGTCAGTGACTGTTTGCTGACTAAGACTGTAACAGCCCCTTACTGACTATCAGTGACTGTTTGCTGACTGTAAGACTAGCGTCTACTTACTGACTAACCATTTAATTCAGCCGGTTGGATAAGGTTTTCTTGAAAGAAAACAAAACTAGGAAGTCCTAAACATTTGGAACTGATCTGCAACCCTGCTGATGAAAGACATACAGTGGGGCAAAAAAGTATTTAGTCAGCCACCAATTGTGCAAGTTCTCCCACTTAAATACCAGCAAAATACCAGCAACAGTGTATGAAAACCTTGTGAAGACTTACAGAAAACGTTTGACCTCTGTCATTGCCAACAAAGGGTATATAACAAAGTATTGAGATAAACTTTTGTTATTGACCAAATACTTATTTTCCACCATAATTTGCAAATAAATTCATTAAAAATCCTACAATGTGATTTTCTGGATTTTTTTTCTCTCATTTTGTCTGTCATAGTTGAAGTGTACCTATGATGGAAATTACAGGCCTCTCTCATCTTTTTAAGTGGGAGAACTTGCACAATTGGTGGCTGACTAAATACTTTTTTGCCCCACTGTATATGGTGATGGATGAGCATGGCGGTAAAGTTGATTTGAGAAGGACTGTAACTGTACAGCAGTAGGAGAAACCCTGTATGTCTGAGCTGAGTCGGTCACTCTAGTGGCGATTCGACACAAGCTAAGGCTGATTAACCTTGGCTGAGTTGCCTGGGGGAGGGAGAGGGTAGCCCCCCTGCGAGAGGGATCCTATTAAATTACTAGAGGGGCTACGCTGTCATAAACCATCAAAGTTCTAGAATGGTAAGAAAATGGCAGCCATTGTGGTCAGATTGAATTCCAAACCAGTCTAATTGGAATGAATGTCAGTAGAGGCATACTGTAGGTGATGCATTTCCTGCTTTTACTGATCCAGAAAAATGTAAGTAATTCACATGAGATATCAGAAATTGTGTAATATACTTTTTGTTAAACTAAGTCATATAATAATAAAGGCAGTTTATACAGGTTTTATTCTCAATTTCTTTATAAATAGCCTCTAAAATGTATATGTTTCTCAATGTTTGTTTTCTTGGATAGCTGTGAATGTTATAATATGATACAATAACAGTACTTGTTGTATTTACAACTTTTCATKTCCCATAGTAGAATTTTAATGACTAATTCTATGGGGGAAACACCCAAGGACCTTCACCCAGGCTACACCACAATAGCACTGATTGTTGCATGCTTGTAAATGGCTGAGGCCAGTGATCATTCTAGTGACACTTGGACACATCTACCATTGAAATCCTTGGGTGGGCATATTTCCCAAAGCTTTAATTTGAAGGAAAAAACATATCGAAATACATTTCCGGGATGGAAAAAACACTTTCAGTGTAAACCTAAATGACTAAAACCAGATATAGTATCTAGAAAAGATAATGGACCTATATACAGTGGGGAGAACAAGTATTTGATACACTGCCAATTTTGCAGGTTTTCCTACTTACAAAGCATGTAGAGKTCTGTAATTCTTATCATAGGTACACTTCAACTGTGGAAGACGGAATCTAAAACAAAAATCCAGAAAATCACATTGTATGATTTTTAAGTAATTAATTTGCATTTTATTGCATGACATAAGTATTTGATCACCCTACCAACAGTAAGGCAATTTCCGGCTCTCACAGACTTAGTTTTTCTTTCGTGAAGAAGCCCTCCTGTTCTCCAATCTCATTACCTGTATTAACTGCACCTGTTTGAACTCGTACCTGTATAAAAGACACCTGTCCACACACTCAATAACAAACAGACTCCAACCTCTCACAATGGCCAAGACCAGAGAGCTGTGTAAGGACATCAGAGATAAAATTGTAGACCTGCACAAGGCTGGGATGGGCTACAGGACAATAGGCAAGCAGCTTGGTGAAAAAGGCAACAACTGTTGGCGCATTATTAGAAAATGGAAGAAGTTTCAAGATGACGGTCAAATCACCCACTCGGTCTGGGGCTCCATGCATAGATCACAGTCGTGGGGTCATCAATTGTCATGAGGAAGGTGAGGGATCAGCCCAGCAAACTACAAGCGGCAGGACCTGGTCAGTCGACCTGAAGAGAGCTGGGACCAAACAGTCTCAAAGAAAACCATTAGTAACACACTACGCCGTCATGGATTAAACTCCTGCAGCGCACGCAAGGGTCCCCTGCTCAAGCCAGCGCATGCCAGGCCGCGTCTGAAGTTTGCCAATGAGCATGTGAATGATCAGAGGAGGAATGGAGAAGATCATGTGGTCTGATGAGACAATACGAGCTTTTTGGTCTAAAGCTCCACGTCCGTTATTTGGAGGAAGAAGAAAGGATGAGTACAACCCAAAGAAAACCAATCCATCAACCAACCGTGAAGCATGGAGGTGGAAACATCATTCTTTGGGGGAGCTTTTTTGCAAAGGGGACAGGACGACTGCACCGTATTGAAGCGGGAGGATGGATGGGGGCCATGTACGCGAAGAATCTGGCCAAAACGCTCCTTCCCCTCAGTAATAGAGCATTGAAGATGGTCGGGCTGGGCGGTCTTCCAGCATGACAACGACCCGAAACACACAGCCAGGGCAAGCTAAGGAGGTGGCTCCGTAAGAAGCATCTCAAGGTCCTGGAGTGGCCTAGCCCCGTCCTCCAGAGACCTGAACCAATAGAAAATCTTTGGAGGGAGCTGAAGTCCGTATATGCCCAGGCGACAGCCCCCGAAACCTGAAGGATCCGGAGATAGGTCTGTATGGAGGAGTGGGGCCAAAATCCCTGCTGCAGTGTGTGCAAACCTGGTCAAGAACTACAGGAAACGTATGATCTCTGTAAATTGGCAAACAAAGGTTTCTGTACCGAAATTTAAGTTCTGATTTTTCTGATGTATCAAAACTTATGTCATGCCAATAAAATGCAAATTAATTAACTTAACAAAATCATACAATGTGATTTTCTGGATTTTTGTTTTAGATTCCGTCTCTCACAGTTGAAGTGTACCTATGATAAAAATGACAGACCTCTACATGCTTTGTAAGTAGGAAAACCTGCAAAATCGTCAGTGTATCAAATACTTGTTCTCCCCACTGTATATATTTTATATCTTTGAGAACTAACAATCAACAAAATTAAAGCTAGACAGCCAAGGAGAATAAACAATGGATTTAGCAGTTATGTAAATGTGAAAAAATTAATGAAATTAGCTTTTAAACTGCAACATTTTCTCTCCACTCCATTGCAAAATGTGTAGAATTGCAGGAAAGTAGATTTAAACTGCAAAAAATTCTCATCACTAAGATGTTTTCTCAAATTGAGTTGCATAGACGGGCAAACAGTGCCCATTGTCATGCACCCTGCCACGCCCACCACATAAGCCCCTTTTTGATCCAGAGGAAACCCTGCACTAGCTAAGGTCTGATTAACCTTGGCTGTATAACAGTTCAGGTAAGACCCAAGTAACAATGTTTATTACAGCAACAGGGGCAGGCAAACGACAGGTCAAGGCAGGCAGGGGTCGATAATCCAGAGTAGTGGGGCAAAGGTACAGGACGGCAGGCAGGCTCAGGGTCAGGTCAGGCAGAGGTCGGTAATCCAGAGAAGGGGCAATGGTACAGGAYGGGCAGGCAGGCTCAGGGTCAGGGGCAGACAGAGAGGTCAGGCAGGCGAGCTCAGAGATAGGACAGGAAAGTGTCAAAACCAGGAGGGCGAGAAAAAGAGAGACTGGGGAAAAGCAGGAGCTGAGAAAAATGCTGGTTGACTTGACAAACAAGATGAACTGGCAACAGACTAACAGAGAACACAGGTATAAATACACAGGGGATACTGGGGAAGATGGGCGACACCTGGAGAGGGGTGGAGACAATCACAAGGACAGGTGAAACAGATCAGGGCCTGACAGGCTGGACGTTCCTGAGAGAAGTTAGGGGGCAGGGAAAACTCCTAAAGGACCACCCAAGGACCCCCCGCCAACACCGCTTACTGATGATGTTGTGTCCAGGAGGAGAGCATCGTTAGTAGATCTCAATGATTGGTCATTCAGAAGAGTGCTGTTTTGGCAGCACCCTCGGCCTCCGCTTTAGGGTGATAAAATAAAACAGAAGCATTAATTTATACCCTCCTCAGCAAGCTATCATTTAAAACTCACTGAATATAAATGTATCTGTGATTCATGAATTTAATTTGTAGTCTATTGCGGTCCCATTTTAAAAAGCTTTTAGTTGTTTGTTTTAAGTTTTTCCAAGCCAGCATTTTCTCTCTGTAAAGTAGATTTGGTTATGTTCTGTTGTAAGTTTCTCTACACAAATCAGAGAGTTCGCGTCAAATGGAAACCATCTGCACTCTGCAACACTTGTTTCACGTTACATCACATCTCTACATGAAAATCTTTTGATGGATTGTTAATTTACGTTATATAATTGTTATCTTAATTTCCCTGTTCCCAAAAGACCATATTCTTATTGGTGTTCTAGAACTAAAAGCCTGCTCTTACCAACCATTGGCTGTCAAAGAAAGGTTGTCCTGTGGGCAACATGGCTAACATGACGCAAGATTGTTTCTAGTGGCTACAATGACAGCAAAGAAAAATGAAAGCCAGGGATCGGTTTAAATGAATGAGTTTCTCTGGGCCTGTGGGGGCTCTCAGCCTCGCATTAAGCCTTGTCATTATTTAATTTTGCTCTCATGAAATTSCTCTCCCTCTGATTGATTGAAATGGCATGCCGGTGAAGGGCAACGCAGGACACACACACAGAGGAGTTCAATAGACTTGGTCGTTGGTAGCGAGATGGTGATGACCTTAATGCTAGGTTAGAAGGAAGACATTCAGTTCAAATAGCCCCACTACTGCACCTCCACAGGCAGGCAGCTTTTGTTCCGGGCCAGGGGAGATGACATTTAGCCTCCTGAGGTCCCTGCTCCTTTTAAAAGGGACATGGGGCCTTGTTAATGTAGCCCAGGGGTTGCTGAGAGTTGGAAGGGGGCCATGGTTTTTTCTCTCTCTTTCTCTTTCATCCTTTTCCTTTTTGGTTGAGTGCTGTGGAGTGGAGTGGAGTGACACAAGTGTGACTTTGTGATGGGACTGAGGCCTGGGGCCGTCTGCCATTGTTGTAACGATGTAAGAAGGACTTTCTACATAACCGTCCCGGACCTGCTGCAGTGAGTGAAAGATGATTCTAATTCAAATCAAAAGTTAAAGCTTGACTGAACTCACATGGATGGACAAAGTGGAGGCCTTGTGCCTGTGCGCTCTCTCTCTCTTTCTGTTGCTTAGTGTTTCTGTTGCTCCTTCTCTCAACTCTCGCGCTCTTTCTCTCCTCTCTCTCTCTCTCTCTCTTTTTGTCTCTCTCTTCAGTGCTGGTGACACTGGGTGTCGTCTCTTCCAGTTATTTTTTATTTTAGTTATGAAATCAAAGAAGTGGCTGTTGATATTAATGGCTGTGATGTCGTGTCCCCAGAATCACTTGGAAAAGAGAAGCACTGTCTATAAAGCGTTATAAAGTGTTATGCAATGTACACTGATAAGAGATTGAACAGGATCTTAAGCACTTACAAATTTGTAACATATACAAATTGCAGGATGTTATAAAAAATAAGAATTGGGGGATGTAAAATATCATATGACGTTTTACACAATTGTGCACAATTTCCGGTGACTCATTTTGGCTCGTGAGCACTACTTTCAAATCTACTGGCTGAAATTATACAGAACTTTTTTAATTACACTGTTAGAAACAAGTAAACTAGATTTTAAGTGTATTTAATCAGCCTTTGAAAGACTCACTTTGAGACTTAACATTTACTCTTACTTTCAGGCTGTTTGAGGGGTCCTCCCCAAAGAAGATGGAGAAACTTAAAACACTTCTGTGCTATTTTAGAAGTGTAACCGAGCAAGGTAAGGTTTTGTATTATTAAATCAATGTTATGTCAATTATTTTATATTGGTTTCAAACCAAAAGCATTGATGATTGATATATCTTTTTGGTTTGTTTTATCTTTCAGGACATACTGGACTGAAAGATAAACTTTGGATCATCCTCCAAATTGGAAAAAGTAATGCACTTCATGAGAAATKATTGCCTATCCATTCTATCCAATAATTATATGCATTTTATCCAAATAGGAACAAGGGAAAATGTTTCACTGAATGGTGATTGAGCTAAAAAGGCCATTCATTTAGCTGTATTCCAGTACCGACTCGGCTCACAAAGCTCCACATAACATGTAGGAACCAGACGATGGGTACAGCATGCTACAGATAAGATGTATGAAAGAGTTGACCGCTCCATATGAGTATGTATATGGGCTACGTCCCAAATTACACCCTATTCCCTTTAAAGTGTACTACTGTGTGTATGCGTGCTGGTGTTCATTCGTTCGTGTGTGTGTGTGTGTGTGTGTGTGTGTGCGCGTGTGTCAGAGTATGTGTGTGCTGGGACTGGGGTCGAGGCCCTGCTCTCCCTCTGCTCTCTACCCCGACCGTTCTACTCTCTCCCTGTCAGGACGGCCCCCTCTCCCTTTCACCTTTTGTTTGTCTGCGGAGGCTGTGCCACGGGCTGACAGCTGATGGGTGCACATGACCAGATCCAGTTGGGCCGGGGAACCCTGCCTGCCGTCGGAGTGACTGAGCCTCTGGTGAGGAGGGGCTCTCTGACAGCCTGTCAAAGACAGACAGCAGCAGACTTGGAGACTATGTATGTGTGTGCGTGCGTGCGTGCGTGTGTGCGTGCGTGCATGCAGCATCCTGGGCCCCCCCTACTGTCCCAGAGTTGAGTGACCAGTTCAGTGAGATCATATGCCAAACAGACAGACAGACTGTCAGACAGACTGCCAGTCACTGCCTGAGTCCAGTGTGAAAGGGTGAGAGTGGGTGAGACAGACAGGGTTGGCCCTGCCTGGCCTGGGTTGTCTGAGGGCCAGTGAGCCAAAACTGACAGTCCTGAAAATTGTGGATTATATGGTTTCCTACGCAGCAAAACAATCTGTATTCCTGTCTATATCAAGCCTTGAAGAACCTTGGTTGTTGTTTTGTTGTGAAATGGTAAACAATTGAAATAAACAGACCTAGTGCTGTAAATTGGCAGCTTCATTATGCCTGTTATAGAACTTAGTTCATTTGCAGAGAAAAAGGATAACTTCAATTTACAAAATAAAAGGAGGACGTCATACATAGATTGTCAAGAGGCACTCTCCTCAATTTGGCAGCAGCGAATCGGGACTGTACTGGGCTATTATTGTCCCAAATGGCACCCTATTTCTTGTGTAGTGCACTACTTTTGACCAGTGGACTATATAGAGAATAGGGTGCCATTTGGGACACAGATTGTGAGTGACTGGGGTGCGGAGAGCAGGACAGCAGTACTGCTCTGTTCTGTTGTGATGTTGGCTGTCTCCTGAGCTGGCATGGACAGCTCCTAACTAAGTGCTGCTCCCAGGGAGAAGTCATTTTGGCACGAGGGGACAGATGTCTAAACAGCCACCCTCCCTCCAGCACACTGGGCCACTACCATCCCAATCAGCCTGAGAGAACATAAATATCCTGTCAGAATGAGGGGGTGGGGAGGGGGAGGGATGAGGTTTTGTTTATTTTTTCCTCTACACAATATCAATCATATCTGAAAGACCAAAGATAACTTTGTTTGGCATTTTAATTGATTCACTTTTTTTTTTCTTTCTCTCTGTCATTAGTGCCAACTGCTCACGAATTGAAATCTCATATTTGCATAGTAGACAGACAGCACACTCTGCTCTAGACTCTGCTCTGGTCTCTGCTCTGCTGCTCTGGTCTCTGCTCTGGACTCCGCTCTGGTCTCTGCTCTGGTGCTCTTGTCTCTGCTCTGGTCTCTGCTCTGTTCTCTGCTCTGGTCTCTGATCTGGTCTCTGCTCTGCTCTGCTGCTCTGCTCTGGTCTGTTATCTACTCTGGTCTCTGCTCTGGTCTCTGCTCTGGTCTTTGCTCTGGTCTTTGCTCTGGTCTCTGCTCTGGTCTCATCTCTGGCCTGGTCAATGCTCTGGTCTTTGCTCTGGTCTCGTCTCTGGTCTCTGATCTGGTCTCTGCTCTGGTCTCTGCTCTGCTCTGGTCTCTTTGCATCCTCTTTACCTCAGATGTTGATACTGCACTCAGCTGTCCTCATCATGTGGGCACTGCCTCTCTCTTTCTCTCTGTCTCTGTCTCAGTCTCTTTCTCTCTCTGTGTCTCCCTCTTTCTCTGTGTCTCTCCATTTCTCTCTCTGTGTCGCTCTCTCTCACTCTCTCTCATTCTCTCTCTCTCTGCCAGGTGGACTTTGGCAACCTGTTTGTGGGCGGAGGGGTCACAGGTTCAGGAAGCGATTTGCTTCCTGATCAACCCAGAAGTCATCGTCTCCCGCCTCTTCACTGAAGCCCTGGAGCACAACGAGTGTCTCATTATCACAGGTCAGTCATTACACTAGATACAATTATCACTGGGCTAACCTAGTTACCCTACTACAGTACACTAGAACCACCACTACCCTTACAACGGCCCAGAACTCACCGACTCTCGCCTCTTCACTGAAGCCCTGGAGTACATGACAGATCTGACAGCCCCTAAAACCAATCACCACTACTGTCTACTCTAGTACAACAAAACACCGCTGCGATTTCTGGGGATTTTCATGAAATGTAATCCACAGCAGGGTCCTTTGGAGGACAGATTGTTGACATATCCACTGAGTATACCAAACATTAGGAACACTTTCCTGATATTTAGATACACATCCCCCCTTTTGCCCTCTGAACAGCCTCAATTCGTCGGCGCATGAACTCTACAAGGTGTCGAAAATGTTCCACAGGGATGTTGGCCCATGTTGACTCCAATGCTTCCCACAGTTGTCATGTTGGCTGGATGTCCTTTGGGTGGTGGGCCATTATTGATACACATGGGAAACTGTTGAGCGTGAAAAACCCAGCAGCGTTGCCAGTTCTTGTCAGAAACCGGTGTGCCTGGCACTTATTCCGTACAAAGGCACTTAAATGTTTTTGTCTCAATTGTCCACAATCCATGTCTCAATTGTCTCAAGGCTTTAAAATCCTTCTTTAACCTGTCTCCTCCCCTTCATCTACGCTGATTGAAGTGGATTTAACAGGTGACATCAATTAGGGGTCATAGCTTTCACCTGGATTCACCTGGTCAGTCTATGTCATGGAAAGAGGTGTTCTTAATGTTTTGTACACTGTGTATTTTACAATATTTTGGTAATTGTTTCATAAGTCCCAAAATGTTTCGCTTGTAACTTTCAAAATACAGAAATCATCCCTGTATGATACATTTTGCATCATATGTTGCACAATGCATCATACAAGGATGATTTCTGTATTTTGAAAGTTACATATCTTGAAAACCTGATTTGCTAACTTCAGTATCGTGAAGTCATTAATTACACTTTGAATGGTGTATGAATAAACCCATTCACTACAAAGATACCGGCGTCCTTCCTAGCTCAGTTGCCGGAGAGGAAGGAAACCGCTAGGGATTTCACCATGAGGCCAATGAGGACTTTAAAAGAGTTATAGAGTCTAATGGCTGTGATAGGAGAAAACTGAGGATGGATCAACAACATTGAAGTTACTCCACAATACTAACCTAAATGACAGAGTGAAAAGAAGGAATCCTGTACAGAATAAAAATATTCCAAAACATGCATCCTGTTTGCATTAAGGCACTTAAGTAAAACTGCAAAAAATGTGGCAAAGAAATTAACTATGTCCTGAATACAAAGTGTTATGTTTGAGGCAAATATAAGGAGTTTTTTGGGGGATGAAAAGAAACGGAATAGAGCTAAGCACAGGTAAAATACTAAAGGAACACCTKGTTTAGTTTACTTTCCAACAGACACTGGGAGACAAATTTACATTTCAGCAGGATAGTAACCTAAAACACAAGRCCAAATATACACTGGAGTATACCAAGAAGACATTTAATATTCCTGAGCGGCCTAGTTACAGCTTTGACTTAAATTGGCTTGAATGTCTACGGCAAGATTTGAAAATGGCCGTCTAGCAATGATCAACAACCAACTTGACAGAGCTTGAAGAACTTTTTAAAATAATAATGTGCAAATATTGTACAATCCAAGACTGGGTAAGTCTTAGAGACTTACCCAGAAAGACTCACATCTGTTGCTGCCAAAGATGATGCTAACATGTATTGACTCAGGGGTGTGAATACTTAAGTAATGAAGATATTTATGTATTGCGCAAACATTTCCAAAAACATGTTTTCACTTTGTCATTATTTCGTATTGTTTGTAGATGGGTGAGCAAAAAATGTATTTAATCCATTTTGAATTTGGGCTGTCACACAACAACATTTGAAATAAGTCAAGGGGTATGAATACATTTCATTCGGAAAGTATTCAGACCCCTTGACTTTTTCCACATTTTGGTTACATTACAGCCTTATTCTAAAATTGATTAAATAGTTGTTGTTTTTTCATCACTCTACACACAGTACCCCATAATGACAAAAGCAAAAACAGGTTTTTAGTTTTAATTTATTGAAAATAAAAAGTGTAATATATCACATTTGCATAAGTATTCAGACCCTTTACTCAGTACTTTGTTGAAGCACCTTTGGCAGCGATTACAGCCTCGAGTCTTCTTGGGTATGACACTACATGCTTGGCACACTTGTATTTGGCAAGTTTTTCCCATTATTCTCTGCAGATCCACTCAAGCTCTGTCAGGTTGGATCGGGAGCGTCACCGCACAGCTATTTTCAGGTCTCTCCAGAGATGTTCAATTTGGTTCAAGTCCGGCCTCTGGCTGGGCCACTCAAGGACATTCAGAGACTTGTCCCGAAGCTCCCCCTGCATTATCTTGGCTGTGTGCTTAGGGTCATTGTCCTGTTGGAATGTGAACCTTTGCCCCAGTCTGAGGTCCTGACTCTGGAGCAGGTTTTCATCAAGGATCTCTCTTCTTTGCTCCGTTCATCTTTCCCTCAATCCTGACTAGTCTCCCARTCCCTGCCGCTGAAAAACATCCCCACAGCATGATGCTGCCACCACCATGCTTCACCATAGGGATGGTGCCAGGTTTCCTCCAGACGTGACTCTTGGCATTCAGGCCAAAGAGTTCAATCTTGGTTTCATCAGACCAGAGAATCTTGTTTCTCATGGTCTGAGAGTCCTTTAGGTGCCTTTTGGCAAACTCCAAGCGGGCTGTCATGTGCCTTTTACTGAGGAGTGGCTTCCGTCTGGCCACTCTGTCAGAGTGCCATCTGATTCTTGGTCACCTCCCTGACCAAGGTCCCTCTCCCCTGATTGCTCAGTTCGGCCGGACGGCCAGCTCTAGGAAGAGTCTTGGTGGTTCCAAACTTCTTCCATGTGATGGAGGCCACTGTGTTCTTAGGGACCTTCAATGCTGCAGACAGCTCTACAGACAATTCCTTCGACCTCATGGCTTGGTTTTTGCTCTGACATGCTCTGTCAACTGTGAGACCTTTTATAGACAGTTGTGTTCCTTTCCAAATCATGTCCAATCATTTGAATTTACCACAGRTGGACTCTACAGTTGTAGAAACATCTCAAGGATGATCAATGGAAACAGGATGCACCTGAGCACAATTTCGAGTTTTAGCGAAGGGTCTGAATACTTATGTAAATAAGGAATTTCGTCTTTTACATTTTTTATAAATTAGCAAAAATGAAGAAAACCTGTTTTCGCTTTGTCATTATGGGGTATTGTGTGTAGATTAATGAAGATTTTTTTTATTGAATCCATTTTAGAATAAGGCTGTAATGTAATAGTGTGGAAAAAGAGAAGGGGTCTGAATACTTTCCTGAATGCCCTGCACTTTCTGAAGTCACTGTATATGGCTGGCTAGGGTACTTAATAATGCTGTGTACTCTTGACCCATCATCTGAGAGAGGAAATAACAACATAACAGACAACAGGTAACTCACAGCAGGGTTGCTGTAAATGACAGAACCCTTCAGTCTTTTAGTCCTACTCGTCAGATGGCTCTCACAGCACCAGCCATCAGCCCAGAGGACTTACTGCTGTGACAATCACTTCCTGGAGTGGGTACCCTCTCCCTGTTCTTTCCTCTAACTGGCTCTTCCGAAGATTGGCCCCATCAATGACTGGTTAGTAGTAAACATACTTTTAATCGGTCTGTCTGCATATTTCCAGACATGGCATGTGGGGGTGTAGTGAAATACCCAATGGGCTGGACGATTCTCTTCTCATCACTCATCTTGAAAAAACACATACTAAAAACTTGGAAATCAATCAATCTGCCATCATTAACACAATGGAAAATTAAAATGATTCATTATTTGAATATTGAAATTAGCATGGGCGACAGGGAAACAAATTAGTACAATTTAAAGCCAACAATAATGCAGGCACTAGGGATGGGGGTGTGAGCATGCTGGTCTGGGCAGATGATATGTAGTCATTGTTTGTCTGTAAGATGTTGTTCGTATGTAGAAGTTTGTATATGGACTGTTGATTGCTCAGTCTGTTTGTGTGTGGGGTAATTACTGATTACATCAGGTGCATGTTGTGAATGGTATAGTCCTGATAGACAAATAAACAAACAAGGATTTATTTACCGGTCCTGTAGTTATAATCAAGATGTCCTTGTTTATAAAGGGCTTCTCAACTTCACACACAAGCGGAATTATTTAGAACCTGAACATTCATATTCTTGAACAATGAAAACAGAACAGAAACCCTTCAACATCCATGGTCTGAGTCTATGCTGAACCCAGCTCTGGTGTGTTTTAATCAATACTGTGCTGTGTCCATTTTACAGCTGAGTAACTAAAGAATGTGGCTTCTCCTCACCGATAGATCTTTGCTGCCCTGATGAAGAGCATATAAAGGGGGTCATGTCTGAATGCATTTTGATAACTGAAGTGAATTGAAAGGCTGCATGCAAGGACAAATGTAGCTAGCGCTCACTCCCCTCTCTCTCGGCCTAGTGTCTAGCGAACGCTGGCTGAGATGCATTTTAGCCCAGGGCGCACACTGGCTGGCTGAGATGCATTTTAGCCCAGGGCACACACTGGCTGGCTGAGATGCATTTTAGCCCAGGGCGCACACTGGCTGGCTGAGATGCATTTTAGCCCAGGGCGCACACTGGCTGGCTGAGATGCATTTTAGCCCAGGGCGCACGCTGGCTGGCTGAGCGGGCCAGTAAAACCCATCTCGCCCTGTTTAAGCAAGCGTTAAGATGAAATAGTAAGAATGAAAATAGCATGATCAGAAAAGTCGTTTTTTTATAGCACTGAATGGCAATGAATTTGTCATTTCAGTTTCACTCCTATCTCTATCGGTGAGAACCCGGTTTCTGTCAGTTAATTGTGCAATGATTTTATATTGACTTTCCCAGAAATACAGTATGGCCAAAGCATTACAGCATTGGTTTTAATGTCACTGTTGAAAAGAAAATGGCTGAGTCATCCATGTATAATTTCTCTAAATATATGGCTTGAAATTAGCCGCAGCCATAAGTGATTGGCCATTACTTTGCAGACTGATCTCATAGCTCTTCAACGATGTGAACCTGTCGGTCCCAACAAGTGAGAATGAATCAGTCCCGGAGACTAGAGTTTGGTGAGATGACTGGGTTGGTTAGTGAGATTTTGACTGAGGAGAAGGGAATTCTGCCTACCGCTGTGTGTGTGTGTGGTGTGTGTGTGTTGTTGTGTGTGTGTTGTGTGTGTGTGTGTGTGTGTGTGTGTGTGTGTGTGTGTGTGTGTGTGTGTGTGTGTGTGTGTGTGTGTGTGTGTGTGTGTGTGTGTGTGTGTGTGTGTGTGGTGTGTGTGTGTGTGTGTGTGTGTGTGTGTGTGTGTGTGTACGCTCGTGTGTGTGCATAGGCTGATTGTGAGTCAGCCTGGCTGGTACCACGCTGTGAAGATTCCCCTATCTTTCTTAATCAGACACCCCCTCTACAGGCAGGCACTAACAGCCTACAAACACTCACACACACAAACACATACACAAAGACTCAGTACACACCTTCACAAACATGTACACAAAGACTCAGTACACACCCTCACAAACATGTACACAAAGACTCAGTACACACCCTCACAAACACGTACACAAACACTCCGTACACACACTCACATACACAAACACGTACACAAACACTCCGTACACACACACACACACAGACACTCACTCCCCCCTCCCCCCACATTTAAAAAGACCCACTGTGGTAAACTACTATTTGTTTAAAAGACTGCAAAACAATGAAAAATATCTGTTTTATTAAAGTTATTTTACAAGGACACACACAGGGAAATGCTGAAAACATACAGTATGACGTATCACCAACCCTCCTGTAGGTAGCTGACTGTGTCTTAACACCACGCAGGTCACTTTTTGTGAGGTAGTGTTCTGCTCTGTTCTGCGTCATGTCGTTTCCTGGTCAGGAGGACTGAATCATCTGCTTTCCCCTTCATCCTATTTATACTTTTAACCGCCCTGATGGCAGACACACAGTACAGCCTAGCCAGCCAATTAAGGCAAATTCAATTAGGTCCGGGCACTTTGGCAAATTTCAATGGGGTAAGATCCATTAAACATCTCCCCCCCGTCCCCGTCCCGTCCCCCCCGTCCTCCAGCAACTCATGTCAAGACATATCATGATTTAATACCGGCTAGCAATGATACAACAGACTTGAGACTTGGGGGGCAACAAAATGCTGGTGGTGGTGGGAAGGTTTAATAAAGATGACGGAAGAGGAGAGTCCATTAGTGGAACAGGGACAGGTCTTCATGCACTGAGGTAATGAATTCTGATGCTGCTGTAATAACACTAAGTGGTGTAAGTGGAGGGGAGAGAGGAGGGAAGGAGTGAGTAGGGGAGAGCGGAGGAGAGAAGGAGGAGAGGAGAGTGGAGGGGAGAGGAGGATAGGGGAGTGGGGCAGGGCCGGGTGGGGAGGGGAGGGAGGCTGAAGGTGACTCCTCTCTAAGAAGTACCCTGTCCTTCATCCCTCCTTTCCCTGGCTGGCTGGTGGAGAGGGTTAGAATACTGATTAGGTGGGTGGAGCTACAAAACTCTGGCTGCTTGTCAGTTCCTGGAAGGAATAGCCCCAGAATTGGCCGTGCCCGAGAGAATCGGAACTGTGATGTATCATGGGTAAGTTGTGACTATCTACAAACAATATTGAGTAGTTCTGATGCAAGTTGATTTGTTGATCAGTCRGTCTCGACTCGCCGGCTCAAGTTGGTTGCGATGTTGAACGGTCCCATTCACTTATGTGGTCTAGGTTGTGTCCCAAATAGCACCCTATAGGGAATAGAGTGCCATTATTGTACTTATATAGATCCAAAGTGTGGGCTCGTATAATGACTATATGTACAGCAGAGTATGTATGCATGCTTATAAAGGCTACAAACTGTTTCTGTTGGTATAAAGCTGAATAGTGCTGGTATACAGTTTGGGTTTGCAGACTGAGTACATCGTGTGGGTGGGTATTTTTGTACTCTGTTTGTATACATGTATTGTACTGTACACAGTAACAGTGGTCTTTTAAAGGGCAAGGAAGGAGGTGGATGGTCAGTGATTATGTTTATACTAAAGGTTTTATTGACATTCTGGTATTGAGACTGAAAGTAACCTCTCGAGGGAAATCGCCTCCACTTGCCTAGTTCTTCCTTGAAAAGCTGAAGATGAGATTTGTTTCTGACCTTTCTGTCTCCCTAGTGGCCAGTCCTCAACAAATTAGAGAGACTATATTTGTCAGAAACAATAATTGTCGAGAACTGGCATATTTACCCAGCAAAGCATTGAAGTGAATGAACGTCCTAATCATCAAAGCCAGTCCCGGGCCTCTAGTCTGGTCTGTGCCCTATCAAGCTGCTCAGATATTAAACAGCTGTTTGTGTGATTGTAAGAGAGGGAAAAGACTGATTTTGAATGTGTGGCCTTATGAAGACTTGCTCTGGTAAAATAGATCAAATGCCAACCATTGGCTTTCCAGAGAATCCAAACGTTTGTTTTGTCTCAAATAAGAACCTTTGGTCCTCGTCTTCCAAGACAATGCTCTATCAATATCACACTACTCCCTTCAATGGGCGGTGTGACAGTCAGAGTCAGACAGACACAGTTTAGCATTCGAAAGGAATTATTCTGATGGTCCACTTGTGATGAAGGTCAACTGTATCTGTCTATCTGCATCCTGAAGTGCAGGAATGAATGTGTTATCTCTCAACTGCCAATAAAGACAAAGGCCTTGTATGCGTCCCAATTGTCACCCTATTCCCTTTATAGTGCACTATATAGGGAATAGGGTGCCATTTGGGATGCATCCCTTATCTATTAACCAAGCTCCTCTCYAGTCCAGATGCTGGCATTTCCCTTTTACAGTTTGTAGATGCGTTACGCCGTCTTGCTCTCCGACTGCCATAAGCCATCTAGTTTAATAGATTTTCCAAAGCTCTTAGTGCCTTGGCTCAATCTCTATAACTGTGTTGTATAGCTTACTTTACCTCAATCGATACCATCTGTTATCTTAATATCAGGCAATCAGCCAATATGCAATCATCATAATAATATGAATACATTTTATTTGTAGAGCGCTTGTCATTTACAGACAGAAATCACTAAGCTCTTTCCATTATGACCAACCATTGAGGAAAAATGTTTTAATAAAATAGTTAAAAGCTTTAAGAAAGAATTAGAAAGATAGCTAGTGGTTATCTCGATTGCTCAAAATGTAGCTTAAGTAGGTTTTGAACAGTTCTTTGGAGCACTAATTTTGCATGAATCCTTTTGTATCATTCTCAGAACTGGAATAACACACACACAAGAGATGCTGCATCAACGTGTTAGAGAGGCAGGTGTTACCAGGACTTACCAGGTCTCTCTTCGAAACAGCGACACTTGTTACCGAGYGGACTATCCTGGTTAAGTACATACTGTACATACAACAAATGAAAAAATATATAAATCCTGAGCTGATTATTAGTGACCTACCGGGCTTGTCAAATAACATGGCTCATAAAATGTCTCCTTCTGGAGAGCAGAGATACTAACCCACTGACCAGAGGGCTCTCCTCCAGTAATCAGCTCTTGTTTGTACACTCACTGCAAACACACATACACACACACACACAGCTACCGCAGGTCCTAATGACGCCTAATGAATGAGAGGTTAATTTGTGCCTTCGTTTTGTTCTGAACGCTCCCCTCCATCCCTTCCTCCCCTGTGGGCTGGGCTGTTGCTAGGGCTGTTGCTAAGGTGCGTCACAAACGGCATCCTTTAGATTTCCTTTATAGTGCATTACTTTTGACCAGGTCCGATAGGGGTCTGGTCAAATGTAGTGCACTATATAGGGAATAGGTTGCCAATTGGGACACAAACTAGCTCCCTCATCTACCCACGGGGGTAATAAGTTGACCTTACTGTTGTTGGAGCCAGCTGCTCTCCTGTGGCATCAGTTCATCRGTTCACATAGTACAATTACAAAAAGAGAGATTGGCTGGCTGTAAAATCACAGCTATCCTGACATTTTTGGGACATTGTCTTTCACTGTCAATTGTCAGTAATTTATGCTCAATTGATGCTCTCATTCAATGAAAGTGCCATAGGCTAACATTAAAGACTGTTATAGTCTTTAATTCAAGATATTTCCACTTACCCAGAGTAAGATGAACTCATGGATACCATTTTTATGTCTGAGTGCAGGTTGGAGGAAGTTGAAGGTAGTTTCACCAGCCAATGCTAAAGCAATGACTGGAAGTCTACCGGAAGACCTCCAGTCATTGCGCTAACGCTAGTTAGCATTGTCCCGCGAAACTACCTTCAACTTCCTTCAAACTGCACACAGAGACCCTGGGTAAGTAGAAAAACGGCTTAATTGCCTAAATCTCACTATCCCTTTAATCTTGGTTAATTGTTGATATTGGTCTGATTCTGAATGGTTTCTGTTCTGTTAGGCCCCCCAGGTACTGAGCAGTACTGTACATACACTGGCTACGCAGAGAGCTACCCATGGGATGGAAAACATAAGGACAAGAACCCAAGCTGCTTACTAATCAGACAGTGATATACTGTACATATTTAGGGGATTTCACTTTGAAATGTTAAACCATATTGACTGCCCAATTTTCTGAAATGACAATGTGAAAATATGACATGTCGCTCCTTTAAGATGACTGCACTAACTGCTCTGGATAAGAGCTTCTGCAAAAAAAAGTTACATAACTTTTCCCCCAACTCACCTGTCACTGCGCACGCACACACACACACACACACACACACACACACACACACACACACACACACACACACACACACACACACACACACACACACACACACACACACACACACACACACACACACACACACACACACACACACACACACACACACACACACACACACACACACACACACACACACACACACACACACACACACACACACACACACACACAGATACCTGGCAGAGTAGGTGCACAGAGATCGGAGCATCCCACAGAACCCAAACCGGCTGCGCGTGCGCGACATTGTTCGCCATCGTGCATACATTTATTTTGTCCCCCCACACCAAACGTGATCAAGACATGCAGGTTAAAATATCAAAACAAAGGGCTCCCGGGTGGCGCAGTGCATCGCAGTGCTAGCTGTGCCACCAGAGAATCTGGGTTCGAGCCCAGGCTCTGTCACAGCCGGCCGCGACCGGGAGGTCCATGGGGCGACGCACAATTGGCGTTGTCCAGGTTAGGGAGGGTTTGGCCGGTAGGGATATCCTTGTCTCATCGCGCACTAGAGACTCCTGTGGCGGGCCGGGCGCAGTGCACGCTCCAGGTTGCTAGGTGTACGGTGTTTCCTCCGACACATTGGTGCGGCTGGCTTCCGGGTTGGATGCGCGCTGTGTTAAGAAGCAGTGCGGCTTGGTTGGGTTGTGTTTCGGAGGACGCATGGCACTCGACCTTCGTCTCTCCCGAGCACGTACAGGAGTTGTAGCGATGAGACAAGACAGTAACTACTAACAATTGGATACCACGAAATTGGGGAGAAAAAGGGGGTAAAAAAATTATAATAWTTTTTTTTAAAGCACAAAAAATTATAATAATATCAAAACAAACTCTGAACCAATTACATTATTTTGAGGACAGGTCGAAAAGCATTAAACATTTATGGCAATTTAGCTAGCTAGCTTTAACTTGCTAGCTAATTTGTCCTGGGATATAAACATTGAGTTGTTATTTTACCTGAAATGCACAAGGTCCTCTACTCCGACAATTAATCCACACATAAAACGGTCAACCGAATCGTTTCTAGTCATCTCTCCTCCTTCCAGGCCTTTTCTTCTCTGGATTTATATTGCGATTGGCAACTTTCAAAAATGAGGTGCATTACCGCCACTGACCTCGTTCGTCTTTCAGTCACCCACGTGAGTATAACCAATGAGGAGATGGCACGTGGGTACCTGCTTCTATAAACCAATGAGGAGATGGGAGAGGCAGGACTTTCAGAGCGATCTGCGTCAGAAATAGAACTGACTTCTATTTTAGCCCTTGGCAACGCAGATGCTCGTTGGCGCGCGCGAGCAGTGTGGGTGCAATAATTGAATAATATAGATTTCTGCATTTATTTTGCAACGCTCGCGCACGCGATGTGATTGGTGTAGTCACCCTGTAAGAAAATGAACAGAGAGCTGAATACTCAATATGATGAGTATGGTTTGTAGCTGGCGATTTGGGAGAATTATACTAAACCAAAAGTAGGCTACAAAAGCTTCCTAAACAGTAGAAAACACAATTAATGTACAAAATACTTAATTAGAGTACACCATTCAGTACAAAAAAGTACAAAACACCAATTCATGATGTAACCTTTTGGCAACTTACAAACTTAACATTGTTGTTGTGTGGGGTTGGGGCTGTGGCAGCATCCCAAATGCACCCTATTCCCTACATATTAACTACTTTTGGAATAGGGTGCCATTTGGCGAGCACTCATTCTCTTCTGCGTATATCTGGAGTGCTTTAAGTGAAATGTGTTGTCCGTTTTAATGTAGACACAAATATGAACATTCTGTATTATTAATGACTGTGGAAGTAAGGACGGGGACACACTACAGCTACCGTTCTTTGATGTTAGGCTTTGATCTTCCATCTGTGTGTATGTGTTGTGCCTCATGCCTTAAAATTATTATATGCATCACTAAGAACCTTAATTGGCATTTAAGTTCAAATTAGCCTCCTCACATTGATGTAATAGCTTTAGTGTCGAGCCATTGCATACAGTCAGACAAATACAACGCAATGATTTCATAATCGCTACTGCCAAATGTAAAGTTATCTGAAATGACTAACATGTTTACTGTTCCTGAGGTAAACATTGTACTAGATTCAAGCCTGGAGGTGGAGTGTGGAGCATGTCATCTTGAATGAAAGGATATTGAGTGGTTAGGCTAGTTGGGCCTAATTATCATATTCCATGGCCATAACAATCCACTACAGTGCTACGACTATTCTACTATAATACTGCTACTACGGTACTACTTATTGCTATGACTATTACTACTACATTCTACAACTGTGACTATTACTACTACATTCTACTACTACTACTATCACTACTACATTCTACTAATACTACCACATTCTACTACTATGACTACTACATTCTACTGCTAAATTCTACTACTACTACTATTACTACTACATTATACTACTACTACGACAATTACTGCTACATTCTGCTATTACTACTACATTCTACTGCTAAATTCTACTACTACAACTATTACTACTACATTCTACCAATACGACTATTATTGCTACATTCCACTATTAATACTACATTCTACTACTATGACTACTACATTCTACATTCTACTACGTAATGCTACATTCTACTATTACTTCTACAATCTAATACAACAACAACTACTACTACTACTACTACATTCTACTACTACGACTATTATTGCTACATTCTACTACTAAGACTATTACTACTACATTCTAATACTACAGTCTACTACTGCTACTATTACTACTACAATCTACTACGGCTATTACTGCTACATTCTACTACTTACTGCTACATTCTACAATTACTACTACATTCTACTACTTAYTGCTACGACTATTACTGCTACATTCTACTACTTAATGCTACATTCTACTATTACTACTACGACTATTACTACTACATTCTACTAATACTACTACATTCTACTACTATGACTACTACATTCTACTGCTAAATTCTACTACTACTACTATTACTACTACATTCTACTACTACGACTATTACTGCTACATTCTACTACTATGACTAGTAATACTATATTCTACTACTACATTCTACTACTATGACTATTAATACTATATTCTACTACTACATTCCACTACTATAACTATTACTGCTACATTCTACTTTTACTACTACATTCTACTACTTACTGCTACGACTATTACTGCTACATTCTACTACTTAATGCTACATTCTACTATTTCTACTACATTCTACTACTATGACTATTACTGCTACATTCTACTATAACTATTACTGCTACATTCTACTACTTACTGCTACATTTTACTATTACTACTACATTCTACTATTACTACTACATTCTACTACTACGAAAATTACTACTACATTCTACTACTACGACTATTACTACTACATTCTACTACTAAGACTATTACTACTACATTCTACTATTACTACTACATTCTACTACTACTACTATTACTAATACATTCTACTACTATTACTACAACATTCTACTGCCACTGCTACTATTACTACCACATTCTACTATTACTAATACATTCTACTACTACTGCTACTGCTATTACTACAACATTCTACTGCCACTGCTGCTATTACTACTACATTCTACTACGACTGCTACTACTATTACTACTACATTATAGTACTACTGCCACAATAACTACTACATTATACTACTATTGCTACTGTTATTACTACATTCTACTACTACTGCTACTACTATTACTACTACATTTTACTACTACTACTACTACTACTACAGCATTCTACTACTACCATTACTGCTACTATTAATACAACATTATACAGCTACTATTACCACTACATTTTCCTACTACTGCTACTACTACTATTACTACTAAATTCTGCTACTACTGCTACTACTATTACCACACTACATTCTACTACTACTACTATTACTACTACATTGTACTAGTACTGCTACTACTACTATTACTACTACATTATAGTACTACTGCCACTATAACTACTACATTATACTACTATTGCTACTGTTACTACTACATTCTACTACTACTGCTACTACTATTACTACTACATTTTACTACTACTACTACTACTACCACTACTGCTACTATTACTACTACTACTACTACTACATTCTACTAATGCTACTACTATTACTGATACATTTTACTACTGCTACTATTACTACCACAGTCTACTATTACTACTACTACTACATTCTACTACTACTACTACCATTACTACTACATTCTACTACTATTACTTCTACATTCTACTACTACTACAACTGCATTCCACCACTACTACTATTACTACTACATTCTACTATTATTACTACTACATTACACTACTACTACTATTACTACTACATTCATCAACTACTACTACTATTACTACTACATTCTGCTACTACATTCAACTTATTTTACTACTACTACTACTTTCTACTGCTTCTTCTACTACACTACTACTACTACTACTACTACTACTACTACTACTACTACTACTATTACTACTACATTCTACTATTACTACTACTACTGCTACTACTACTACCAAACTACTACTACTACTACTACGATTTACTGCTACTACTACTACTATTACTACTACATTATACTGCTGCTTCTACTACTACTTCATTCTACTTCTACTACTACTATTACTACATTCTACTACTACTATTACCACATTCTACTACTACTACCACTGCTACATTCTACTACTACTATTACTGCTACATTCTACTGCTACTACTACTAATACGACTACTTCTACTACATACTACTACTACGAATACATTCTACTACTATTACTACTACATTCTACTACTACTACTACTACTAATACACTAAGCAAAAAAAKAAATGTCCTCTCACTGTCAACTGCGTTTATTTTCATCAAACTTAACATGTGTAAATATTTGTATGAACATAACAAGATTCAACAACTGAGGCATAACTGAAAAAGTTCCACAGACACGTGACTAACAGAAATTGAATAATGTGTCCCTGAACAAAGGGGGGAGTGGAGTCAAGTGGAGGGTAATTGAATCAGAATTATTCAGGTGTCCAGTTCCTCTCATAGTACTCTCTCTCTGATAGAAATTGACAATGCGCAATCAAGACGTTACGTTGATGTTGTCAAGTCTCACTTCAGAAAGCAACGGAAATACATTTGACAGTTCTGACAGGAGGTGTAACATTCGAACATGGAGATCAATCTTGTTTAGAGGGTTGTTTAGTTAAGTGTCACATCTGCCCTTTTAAACCCCTAGAATGGACCACTGGACAGACGGGTGTGTGTGCGTCCCAAATGGCACCCTATTCCCTATGTCATGCACTACTTTTGACCAGGGCCAATGGGAATATGGTGCCATTTGGGATGCAGCTGGGGAGGAGGGGTACTCAACATTCATTCTGACTCTACTCACTTCATTTATCATGCAAAAATTGATATCCAGAGCGCCTGCTTATATCCATCATTTAATTTGCCTCGATGACTCATTTCATGTCAATCAATATCAAAAGCCCTTGTTGATGTAAATGTTCTATAGGTCTGATTGTTCTGTTTAGGTGTAATTTTCAAATATGTAACATTTAAATGGCTGGAAAGAAATCAAGCTCTGTGTGAACTGTGAAGTTGTTAATACTCAGGTAAAGATAATATAATACTCAGGAGTTGCTAGTCAATGAGACGAGATTGGAGATGTTGGTTAGAGCTGCCCTGCCCTATAAAAACACTCACAAAATTTGAGTTTGCTATTCACAAGAAGCATTGCCTGATGTGAACCATGCCTTGAAGAAAAATATCTCAAAAGACCTAAGATTAAGAATTGTTGACTTGCATAAAGCAGGAAATGGTTACAAAAGTATCTCTAAAAGCCTTGATGTTCATCAGTCCACGGTAAGACAAACTGTATGTAAATGGAGAAAGTTCAGCATTGTTGCTACTCTCCCTAGGAGAGTGCAAAGATGACTGCAAGAGCACAGTGCAGAATGCTCAATGAGGTTAAAAAGAATCCTAGAGTGTCAGCTAAAGACTTAGAGAAATCTCTGGGACATGCTAACATCTCTGTTGACGAGTATACGATATGTAAAATACTAAACAAGAATGGTGTTCATGGGAGGACACCACGGAAGAAGCCATTGCTGTCCAAAAAAAACTTTGCTGCACGTCTGAGGTTCGCGAAAGAGCACCTGGATGTTCCACAGCGCTACTGGCAAAATATATTCTGTGGACAGATGAAACTAAAGTTGTGTTGTTTGGAAGGAACACACAACACTATGTGTGGAGAAAAAAAGGCACAGAACAGCAACATCAAAACCTCATCCCAACTGTAAAGTGTAGTGTGGTATAGTGTGGTTGCATCATGGTTTGGGGCTGCTTTGCTGCCTCAGGGCCTGGACAGCTTGCTATCAATGACAGAAAAATAAATTCCCAAGTTTATCAAGACATTTTGCAGGAGAATTTAAGGCTATCTGTCTGCCAATTGAAGCTCAACAGAAGTTAAGTGATGCAACAGGACAACGACAAAAAACACAGAAGTAAATCAACTACTGAATGGCATCAACAGAAGAAAATACGCCTTCTGGAGTGGCCCAGTCAGAGTCCTGACCTCAACCTGATTGAGATGCTGTGGCATGACCTTAAAAGAGCGGTTCACACCAGACATCCCAAGAATATTGCTGAACTGATACAGTTTTGTAAAGAGGAATGGTCCAAAATTCCTCCTGACCGTTGTGCAGGTCTGATCCGCAACTACAGAACATGTTTGGTTGAGGTTATTGCTGCAAAAAGGAGGGTCAACCAGTTGTTAAATCCAAGGGTTCACATACTTTTCCCACCCTGCACTGTGAATGTTTACACAATGTGTTCAATAAAGACATGAAAATGTATAATTGTTGTGTGTTATTAGTTTAAGCAGACTGTGTTTGTCTATTGTTTTGACGAAGATCAGATCAAATTTTATGACAAATCTATGCAGAAATCCAGGTAATTTCAAAGGGGTCACATACTTTTTCTTGCCACTGTATGTGTGAATGTTTGGGATTATACTGGAGTTGTCATGATTGTATTATGAAACATATCAGTAACCTCTGACGTGGAACTACACTGAACAGTGATCGTAGCCCTGCGGCTAAATAGGCTGCTTCCTTCCGGCTTTACTGTACTTAAATGAGATATCATCTTCGACTCACTTACTGGTAGCCAGGCCTGCCATGACTGATGATCTGTTGACTTGGCATAATGTCACATCAACATTGACCAACTGAAGGGTTCAGTTTATTTATCACGACTGCACATTATATGGTCCCCATTGTTTATCACCACCTCACATTATATGGCCCCCATTGTTGATCACCACTGCATTTTATATGGCCTCAATTGTTTATCACCACTGCACTTTACATGGTCTCCATTGTTTGAGTTAATTTGATAAATGTCTGGCTGCTTTTTTTGGTCATGTTTTTTGTACATCTTCTCTAAAGTCACTCTCTCTTCCTTTCTCCCGCTCCCTCTCCCTTCTCCCTCAGGCCTACTGTGGTTTCTCCCGCTCCCTCTCCCTTCTCCCTCAAGGTACTTTCTCCCGCTCCCTCTCCCTTCTCCCTCAAGCCTACTGTGGTTTCTCCCCCGCCCTCTCCCTTCTCCCTCAGGACTCTGTGTTTCCGCCGCTCCCTCTCCCTCTTCCCTCAGGCGTACTGTGTTTCTCCCGCTCCCTCTCCCTTCTCCCTCAGGCGTACTGTGGTTTCTCCCGCTCCCTCTCCCTTCTCCCTCAGGCGTACTGTGGTTTCTCGCGCTCGGGGGAGAGGAGTCAGAATCTCTCTGCGGTTGCTACAGGGAACTGGGGCTGTGGGGCATTTGGGGTAACTCCACGTAATAAAGCATTTATATAATGGATGAGTAATAACATCACTAAAAACATTTGTAAGGTATTTATAAAGTATAAATAGCCCTCATTTTAGATGAAGCCATACAAAAATACTTAACTAATGATTAGTACATGTTTTATAAGGACCTATATTAAACATCTTATGATGATCATAAAAATCATTATTACATACTGTAAAAGTTGTTTATGAACGTGTGAATTACTGCTTTACCAACATTACCAAAGTAAAGATTAATACATGGTGAATAAACTATTTACAAATCAATTATCAACGCTTTATTACGTGGAATTATTATGTGGAGTTATTATAAAGTGCTACCAAAAATGGCCCCTATCAGTGCAACATGAAAAACACATATTCTGAATAATCCATGAATCCTTTAAAACCCCCAAGAGTCCATCTAACATAATAAAAGAATCAGTATCAAAATCCCAAAATTTAAGCTAGAGATGTTTTTGCATTGGATGCTTATCAATCAACCACATCTGCCGATGTCGCACTGACAGAGCTGGAGTGGAGTTTGTCAGACCATGAGACATCCCAAAAATCTGTCTTCTCACAAAAACGTCTGTATTGTCTGAACGGTTTGACCTACAAACTATGACCACTCTATGGAAAGGGGAGACTGTCACGATGGTGTTCCCCGTTTTGCTCTACGACCCCCACAAGTGTCGGGGAACCCATCTGAAGTCGGTACAGTCGTTGTGCCAACTTCTGTTTGTAGCGTCCGAACCGTTTGGGCTACAAGCCCTGTGAAAAGTGGAGATTCTCACGAACACGATGGTGTTCTTTATTTTGCTCTATGACCCCCACAAGTGTCACGGGACTCATCTGAAGGTAACCGGTACCGATTTTAAAAAATGTATGGAAGTATGGAGGTAGTTTTGTTACCCAAAAAAGGGTTTAAATATGTGTAAAAAAATATATATATATTTCTTGAGCTTTCTTATGTCTCCTAGATATACAGTACCAGTCAAAAGTTTGGACACACCTACTAATTTAAGGGTTTTTCTTTATTTTTACTATTTTGTACAACATTGTAGAATAATAGTGACGACATCAAAACTAGGAAATAACACATATGGAATCATGTACTAACCAAAAAAGTTTCAACAAATCAAAATATATTTTAGATTTTAGATTCTTCAAAGTAGCCACCCTTTGCCTTGATGACAACTTTGCACACTCTTGGCATTCCCTCAACCAGATTCACCTGGAATGCTTTTCCAACAATCTTGAAGGAGTTCCCACATATGTTGAGCACTTGTTGGCTGCTTTTCCTTCACTCTGCGGTCCAACTCCTCCCAAACCATCTCAATTGGGTTGAGGCCGGGTGATTGTGGAGGCCATGTCATCTGATGCAGCACTCCATCACTCTCCTTCTTGGTCAAATAGCCTTACACAGCCTAGAGGTGTGTTGGATCATTGTCCTGTTGAAAAACAAATGATAGTCCCACTAAGTGCAAACCAGATGGGATGGCGTATCGCTGCAGAATGCTGTGGTAGCATTGCTGGTTAAGTGTGCCTTGAATTATAAATAAGTCACTGACAGTGTCACCAGCAAAGCACACCCACACCATCACACCTCCTCCTCCATGCTTCACGGTGGGAACCACACATGCGGAGATCATCCGTTCACCTACTCTGTGTCTCACAAAGACACGACGGTTGAAACCAAAAATCCCAAATTTGGACTCATCAGACTAAAGGACAGATTTCCACCGGTCTAATGTCCATTGCTTGTGTTTCTTGGGTCAAGCAACTCTCTCTTCTTCTAATTGGTGTCCTTTAGTAGTGGTTTCTTTGCAGTAATTCAACCATGAAGGCCTGATTCAATCAGTCTCCTCTGAACTGTTGATGTTGAGATGTGCCTGTTACTTGAACTCTGGGAAGCACTTATTTGGGCTGCAATTTCTGAGGCTGGTAACTCTAATGAACTCTGGATCTTCTTTTCCTGTGGCGGTCCACATGAGAGACAGTTTCATCATAGAGCTTGATGGTTTTTGCGACTGCACTTTTACAATTTGCCGTATTGACTGACCTTCATGTCTTAAAGTAATGATGGACTGTCATTTCTCTTTGCTTATTTGAGCTTTTCTTGGCATAATATGGACTTGGTCTTTTACCGATAGGGGTATCTTCTGTATACCACCCCTACCTTGTCACAACCAAATTGATTGGCTCAAATGCATTAAAAGCAAAGAAATTCCACAAATTCACATTTAACAAGGCACATATGTTCATTGAAATGCATTCTAGGTGACTACCTCATGAAGCTGGTTGAAAGAATCCCAAGAGTGTGCAAAGCTGTCATCAAGAGAAAGGGTGGCTACTAAGAAGAATCTCAAATATAAAATATATTTTGATTTGTTTAACACTTTTTTGGTTACTACATTGTTCCATATGTGTTATTTCATAGTTTTGATGTTGTTACGGATACAGGTATCCTGTGTGTGTATCCTGTGTGTGTATTTATTTTCTCTCCTTCTCCCCTCACAGGTGGCAATCATCATTCCCCAATCAGTCACCAATCAGTCGCTAATCAGAAGACACACCTCCTCCTGTTTCCATTACCCAATCACAACCCCTTTCCCTTGGTTTAAAAACCCATTCAGTTGTTTTCTCTGGAGCTCAATCTCTCTGTAGATCTCTTGTTTGGTTTATCGACTACATGTCACTTTGTCTGTTATCCTGTGAGTATTGTTTTGTAATGGTGTTTGACTGTTTGTTTGATTGTGGGAAAGGGGGTACCAAAACAAGTTGCCCATGGGCATACACTACCCGTAGGTAAACTTTGTCTAAATACACTAGTTAGAACTGGGTGGACCACCCTCTGTATTTTTGATTAGTTAGCTAGCTGTTTTTGAAGCAGGTAGACTAGCTTAGGGGTGTTTTTGAATGCTTATTATTTCTTTCCTTGGGTCCAGCTCAGCCCCTTTTCCCGCTCCCCCATTACTGTGTGTTTACAAATAAACCATGAGTGTTTGGCGGTAGATTTTAAGTTGTCTGTGGTTATTTGTTCTCGCTGTTACTTTTTCACTGTTAAATTTGCATGAGTTATGTTACGGTCTCGTTGCCATCCCCCCTAGACTGTAGTGCCAAAGGGATTCGTAACCGATGTCTTCACTATTATTCTACAATTTAGAAAATAGTGAAAATGAAGAAAAACCCTTGAATGAGTAGGTGTGTCAACTTTTAACTGATACTGTAGGACAGACACTTCAAAACCTTTTTTTATTCAACCTTTTTTTAACTAGCCAAGTCAATTAAGAACAAATTCGTATTTACAATGACGTCCTACACTGGCCAAACCCGGACAACGCTAGGCCAATTGTGCGCCGCTCTATGGGACTCCCAATCACGGCCGGTTGTGATATAGCCTAGATTCGAAACATGATGTCTGTAGTGACGCGTCTAGCACTGAGATGCAGTGCCTTAGACCGCTGCCAATCATGAATGTTGTTCAATGCGTTCCTCTGGTCTGTAGTAGTAAAGGCCAAATTCAATATTTTATCAATGTAAGTGTAATATTTTAATACCTAAAATGCTAAATCAAATATCTATATGATTCATAGTATGACCATCATAAAACAATTCTATATGTCCGCTTAGAACCCCCCACCCCCAATGGCTTAGACTTTTAAGAATGAACATTCTTCTTCTGTAACTCTGTATTGTCATGGTCCAAGTGGACTGCGCTGCTGAGTAAAGGAGAGACGAGCATGAAAAGCCAAGCTCCAACAGGCCCTGCATGAGTCCCAAAGGCACCCTATCCCCTATAATATAGTGCACTCCTTTTGTTTAGTATAGTGCACTAAATAGAGTGCCATTTGGGACACAGGCCAGTTAGTATGGCCTTTCTCTGGTTAGTCCTGGCTATGGAACACGTTCATTTACTTAAGACCTATTTGTCTGCCCACCTCATTGATCAAATGACAACGTTAATATTTTTCATTAATAGGGGAATTGATCGCCTGCCCCAGCCCACCTATCCATTATGGACCTACAGTACTTTCAGAAGGTATTCATACTCTAGACTTAATCCACATTTCGTTGTAACAGCCTGACCAGCCTGAATTCAAAATTGATTAAATATTTTTTTCTCACCCATCTACACACAATACCCGACAAGAAAAAAGTTAAAACATGTATTTAAAATAAAATACAGAAATAGCTAAATTACAGTGCATTCGGAAAGTATTCAGACCACTTGACTTTTTCCACATTTTGTGACGTTACAGCCTTATTCTCAAATGGATTCAATTGTTTTTTCTTCATCAATCTGCACACAATACCCCATAAGCAAACAGTTTTTTAGAATGTTTTGCAAATTTATTAAAAATAAATAACGGAAACATCACATTTACATAAGTATTCGAACCTTTTACTCAGTACATTGTTGAAGCACCTTTGACAGCCTCGAGTCTTCTTGGGTATGACACTACAAGCTTGGCACACCTGTATTTGGGGAGTTTCTCCCATTCTTCTCTGCAAATCCTCTCAAGCTCTGTCAGGTTGGATGGGGAGCGTCGCTGCACAGCTATTTTCAGGTCTCTCCAAAGATGTTCAATTGGGTTGATGTCCGGTTCTGACTGGGCCACTCAAGGACATTCAGAGAATTGTCCCGAAGCCACTCCTGTGTTGTCTTGGCTGTGTGCTTAGGGTAGTTGGAAGGTGAACCTACGCACCAGTCTGAGGTCTTGAGTGCTCTGGAGCAGGTTTTCACCAAGGATCTCTCTGTACTTTGCTCTGTATCTTTCCCTCTGTCCTGACTAGTTTCCCAGTCCATGCCTCTGTAACAGATGTATTATGTACTCTCCCTGCGTTGTGTTTAAAAAAAATAATAAATCACTTCGGCCAGTGGTCCCAGTTGAGCATCATTTATTTCTGCTGTTGTTAAATGGGAAACAGCACGTTAGTTGTGCAGGACTTAACAGTGTTGATGGCTATCGATGGCAAAATCCCTTGCATCACATTTTCATACTGGGCGAACAAAATACAAAAATACAATACAAAATATAACATGTGTAAATACCTGTTGTTAAATGGGAAACAGCACGTTAGTTGTGCAGGACTTAACAGTGTTGATGGCTATCGATGGCAAAATCTGTAGCATGAAGACAACTGTGTTAGCCGTGGCTTATGTGACCATGACATCGGTGTATGCTAGCTAACACAATTATTTACAGCAATCATATGCCAAAGCACATCCCAGAAAGCCCCTCAATCCCTAACAGGTACCATATACCCACACATGTATAAAATCAGTAACGTACAGCAAACTTGTACACATTGTAAAATAGAAAATAGAAAACAGTATTCAGAACGTGACCTACCCCTTGCATCACATTTTCATACTGGGAAGACCTGACGTTCGCGATCTCCCCCTATCTGCAAGCGGGGCCAATCACAACACCCCTTATTGTCATACAGAGTTGAAACTAACCAATAAGAATGCTTGAACATCAAATACACATTTTCTTTAGAGGCAAGTGGAAACATAACCAACCCTGTTACATTCTCCCCTGCTGAATTACACTTGCATACTACAAAAGAAACTAAATGAGGTATGCAATACCTTGCAATATATATGTCACCAAAATATTCCAGTGCAAAGACTATTCTCTAAAGAGAATTAGGGGAATTCAAAGACCCCGTAGGAAAACATGCCTGTTACATGTTCAGTACACTCAGTGACAATAAGAACCTCAGACAGAAAAACCTTGGCTACATGACCCCTGACCCATTACCTCTATAGGGTCTCTTGAAAAGTTAAAAGTAAAAAAAAATAATAATATAATGTGGCTACAGACTTGGATTCTAATCCTACACCCACACAGGCACTCTAATGAATTCTGTATTAAAAACCCTCTGTGTCTGCATAGTCTCAATGAGTCTCACTGGCGTTTCCTAACTCGACCAGCCCCTGACCTGACAGTCCTAACAGAGTTATCATTACGTTTAATCTGTTCAACTACAACCACACATTGGTGGGGTCACTGTCCACAGTCGATGGGTAGTCAAGGTCAAAGTTCTGTGACTGTTGCTGGAGCTTGTGCCCAGTGGCATCTTCAGAATGCCTTTCTTCTTCAGAGGGTTCGGACATTTCTCTCCAAAGGTTACCTCTGACATGCTTGTGCCACCAGTGGCACCCTCAGAATGTGGTGAGTTCTGAGGGTCCCTCGCCAGTGGCCCATCTTCCAGCACATCTAGGGTTCTCTTTTTCAGAGGGCTCCGACTGTGTTTCCTCCGAGGTCTGTTCTGATACCCACACACTAGTCCTCTCACCGATGTCCATTTCTGGTATATATTCATGGATGAGTCCTCCATCTCCTCACTCGGATCCTCACGGTCTCCCGTATTAGGTGTCTCTAAGGCAGTGTCAGGGAGGAGGCAAAAGAGTTTACAGGCATATCAGATTACGGTGGACCGTTTTCTCCTGGCCAGTCGACATGTTCTGTATCTTAAAGATGTGGATGTCACTATCTTCTCCGTAACAATATAGAGTTGTTCCTCCCAGCGATCCGCCAGCTTCCTCTTTCCACGTTCACCCTTATTCGCCAGCAGCACCCGATCACCGACCTCCACCGGAGCTCCTCTGATCTTCCTGTTGTAGAGGCCCGCATGCCTCTTCAGCTGTTTGGTTGCCGACAATGTACAGTCTCCATGGCCTCCCTCAGGTCTCTCGTCAGGGACTTGAGTACTCATCATAGTCTACAACATTTGAGTCTTGTAGCACCGTACCAAACATCATGTCGACAGGCAGACGTGGGGTCTCCCAAACATCAAACTGGAAAGGGCGTGGCCCGTGGTTTCATGGACTGTACAGTTGTAGGCGAAGGTCAACGACTTCAGCTTCTGGGGCCACCTGTGCTTCGCTCTCGTAGGTAAAGCCCTGATCATGTTTCCCAGCGTTCTATTGAACCTTTCGACTCCCCCGGTCCCCATCGGATGGTAGGGAGTTGTGTGTGCGACTTCTGGACTCCTGCAGCACTCAACAACTCAGCAATCAATTTACTTTCAAAGTTGCGCCCTTGGTCGAGTGGATACGACGAGGAAACCCATACACACAGAAGATGTTGTTCACAGCTGAAGGGCCACTGCTTGTAGCTGATTGGTTCGGACACAAGAAGGCATGGGGCCATCTTAGTAAAAATGGATCAGTGACGACCAGAACATCCAAGGACTTGTTGTTGGAGTCTTCAGCAGACCAGAAGTCCACACACACCAACTCGAGGGCTCAGTCGTGATGGATGTTCTCCAGTGGAGCTCTGGCCTCTGGCTCGGGGCCTTACTGAACACACACCTCTTGCAGGTCTTGACATTACTCTCTCACATCCGACTCCAGACGCAGTGCCAGAAGAACCTCTGTCTCGTCAAGTACAACGTCCGCTGTTGCCCTCGATGACCGCTTCATCGTGGACACCCTTCAAAACTGTCGCCGTCATGAGGTGGGTACTACATACTGGTACGTCTTCCTCTTTGACCAGCCAAACTTTTGGTAACGCGATATAGTACACCCATTTGTAGAGTGAGCTTCCTCCCCAGGTTTCAGAATCCGCAGAGCCTGATTGGTTCAGGCCACGTTTCCTCCTAGAAGGTCTACGGCCCCTGTCCACGTAGAAAGACACTGGCGAGTGCATCATCCTGGCGCTGCTTTGATATCAGGTCGTCAACGGGACAGCACTCTCACATCTGACATCTCCATCTGATGGCCCCAGATGACGTTGGTGAGTCTGATGGCAGTAGCTAGCGCACTGAGTCTCTGTAGACACACAGCCTCCTCTTTGCCGGACTCAGACTGCTGACACCGCTTCCTTTGACCAGTAGAACCAGTGAGACAGAGGAATAGGGTAGTTTGGCAGTCCATGACAATTTCACAGGCATCTGCCTCAATTGTACGGTGAGCAGCTTCGAAGGTCGAATGGTGGTTCGACCAGCGAACACACATCTTTGCCCTTCTCAGCATGTACTCCGCAGCTTCTTCCAGCAAGGCCTTGTCATGGAACCCTTGTGATGCGGTGGAGAGGCGCTCGGTCTGCACAAAATGGCTGTCTACTGAGTGCATCAGCAATGGACCATTTTTTGGGCAGCGGGATGTACTTCTATGTCAAACTCGAAATGGAGCGAGTTTAGCAACCATCTCTGTTCACAGGCGTCCAATTTGGGGCTTGGACACAGGATGTATGTTAATGGGGTTGTCGTCTGTCCATACAGTAAAAGGCTTGCCCCTTAGCCAATGACTAACTTCTCACAGACTGCGCCAGCGTAAAGCAAAACTCTACCTATGGGAAGGATACTTTGGACTGTGCATAAAGTAAGAGATTTGCTAGCGATGCTACGGGCCTGGCTGCAGACCCATCCTCTGGCACTTGGAGAGGACAGCACCTAATCCATTACTAGATGCGTCCTACAGACAGCAAGAAAGGTCTACTAAATCAGGGTGGGCTAGCATGACCTGATCGAGGAGAGCTGTTTCAACTGACTAAAGGCCTGTTTGCACTCACCAGTCCAGTCTGTGTGCTGGAGATTTCCTATGTATTCTTCTTTTCCTCTTCCTTTCCCATGGGTGGTGCCGTTCGTCCCAGTGTGTCAGCCATGCAGACGGTTAGCGATGGTGAGCACCCCTCCAATGATCTATGCTGGTAATAGACTATCATTTCCGAAGAACGGACCGAATCTTCCCCTGGGAGGGCACGGTCCGTGTTATCCTCCAGAGAGTCCTTCTCTGTCATCCCTGCAATGCCTTCACTTTTTCCGGGTTCTGTGTGGCCACACCTCCTCACTGAGAACATGCCCCAAGAACCGCAACTGACCTCTTCAATGATGGCATTTCTTTGGAGCCAATTTTCAGATTATGGGCCTTGAGAACGCTCAAAAACTGACTCCAAGCGTTGCAATCCAAGTTCTTCAGTCAAGGGCAAAAAACCAGCGACATCGTCCAGGTAGCATAGAAGGCTAGAAAAATTTTGATCCCCAAAAATGCTCAACATCATCCTCATGAATGTAGCTGGGCTGTGCACAGATCCTTGTGTGGAAGACGGATTAGTATCAGTTAACCAAAAGGAGAAGTGAAGGCGAATAGGCTGAATCAACTTCTTGTCGTCTTCATGCAGACCTCGCACATCGTTAGTAGCCTGAGGTCAAATCCATTGTAGAGAAGAAGGCATTGGCCCACCAGGGCCGCCAAGAGCATCAGCTTGGTGAGATGGTAGAGGGTGAGCAAATTCTTTACGGGTGCGAGCATTGAGCCAGATCGGAAGTCTGTACACAGTCTCAGATCGCCAGACTTCTTCCAGACCAGCACGAGCCGGTCGGAGGCATACTCACCTGCTGGTATTTCCTGATTATCCTCTCAGCTCTTCCATCTCATCCAAGGCCTGCCTGAGCTTTCATAATGGTTAGGGGAGAGCCTAACGGTAAGGGAGCCTAAAGGCTTAGTGTTCACTGAGTCTGTGGCTGATGGAACATATCCAGTAGCCTTCCCGCAATCCTAGTTTGTTGCCGGGAGAAGATACACTCGTAGCGGGCTATTAGCTGAGCTGCCGGGCCTTACCACTGTTGCGACCAAACTGAGTGGGAATCAATGTCCAATGTCACCTAGCCCTACTCGTGCAACACCTCACTTGTCAACTCTGTGCGGCTTTTACGGCACTTGTCAACGGTTTCAGCTACTCTTCCATACCATTGTCCAAAAGTTCTTGACTCTTGGCATCCCATTTTGTGTGTACTGTGCCCCAGGGGACCGGTTCGACAGTGGGCCCATCTATGTAGGTCAGTGTCAGTCCTCTAATGCCATGCAATGGAAAAACATCCGCCTATCTTGGCATTGGCGTCTCACTGTTGACTGGCGTTTGGTGAGGATTGATAATTTGACAGGACCCCGAGCCATCGCTCCACCAATGTCGCTACTGTTCTCCCCACTAGAATGTTTTTCGGTCTTGAGCGTGCCTCGTAGGTCATAACGCAGCACTGCCCGCAGATACATTTTGAGGCGTACACAACGGCCCCAGACTATAAGTCCTGCATGGGCTCAATGTGAACCGCCCGCTTCAGCCTTAACCCGTGCCACTCTTTCCGGCACTTCTGTCCCTTTCCATCTCCTCTACAATATAGCCAGCAGACGGACGACAGTTTGTCATCTCCATTGTGTTCAGATGATACATCTTCTCCAGAAGTCACCGGTCGTCTTCAGCTTCCCTGATTGAGGTGTTTTATCAACGTTGCTGCCTAGGATGAGCTCATCACGTTTGGGCCATCCACCTACTAGAACAGGGGTCAGGAGACACTGCTGCATACACAGACAGATTCAATTCACACACACCTACAGGTTTGGTCTTCAACCCCCCGCAGCCAACCAACACACTTCAGTCGGACTGAGGGAGCCAGCTCTTGGACACACCTGCTTTCTCAAGGCGTGGCACCACTGTAGAGCTCAAATGTGCTGGCCATAGAACCGCTTGTCAATCATAGCGCTCACCCTCTATAACATCCCCCAGTAACACACTAGTATAGAAGAGTTCATCGTTGTGGAGCACTCATCTGTGTATTTTGTCTTATAATGACTTTTTTCGTTCGACTATGACTTCAATCACACACTTGAATATATTGAGGCAAATCTACACACTATCGAATTGGGGCACCTCACAGGCCGAGACTTCCCCCTACCCAGTGCGGGCCAGCTAGTTTTCCTGCCGCTGTGTCGTGTTGCTGTTTGAATGGAGCGACGGGAAGTTAGATGAATGCGAGGACATTCGCCGACGTGTGTGCCCAGCTGCATAACAGAGGAAGCATAGGGTGGTTAGAATAGACAATGATCCATTGTGCTGTGATTCAGCATCCCCACACACTTTGCATTGCAAAGGCGGGTTCTCCCTTCCTGGGCTTCCTCTGGAAACGGTTATTTATAGCCGCCTACAGGTTTGCTGAGGCCTCTGCTCCAAGACCCGTTCAAGCATGCCATCACACGATCCAATGCCTCGGATGAAGCCATTTGTGGGTGCTGCAAGGGGTCCGGGCAAGTTTGCAACAGCGACACTGGCCTACTTACTTCCTGCGTAGTGTGGTGACCAGTGGGGGCCAGCCGCAGGACTTGGAGCTTACACTTCCTCTGGTACTCCTCCAGCCTGCCATGGACCTCCGCAGCCGTCCACTCATGCAATGGTTTGCACATGAATATCAATGACAGCTCTGGGTTCGGACAGTGCTTGATGAACATGACAGTCAGAACACGTGATGGATTGTCTAGCTCCTTGTTCTGCCTCTTCTAACAGTCCTCTGCCACCTCTATGGCTCTGTCAGTCTGATCCAGTAATCAAATGGAGTCTCCCCTCCATTGGCAACGTAGAATAAACATCAGCTAGGGGCATGTCAGAGTTGATTGTGTCGCTAAAGTGATGCTTCAGAATGTCAAAACCGGTCTTAGGGCCCTGGCTTAAGTCAACTGGGTTACTGCGTAGGCTTACTCTTACACGTCACGTGCCCGCCCTGTCAGCTTACCCAAAACTTCATCTGACCTTTCCTGCCCACCATAGCCCTTCTTCTGCATGTACACTAACATAGTCTCCTCCCACTCATGCACTGTGCATTCCTCTGAACCATCCCCCCTGAAACACGCTGGTTCCTGACATCATTTTTCACCACTACATTTAGACTAGAGCTGGCCCCAACCTTGGTACCACCAACATAATCAACTTCTGTCCCACCCCATCTCCCATAGCCTTTGATTCCAAACAAGAGGCAATATTTTCACCTATTGAGTAACCTATCTGCTTAACAATGTCTGCCAGGAAATCCATAGAAACATCCTCCTTCCTAGGATTAGGTGAAACTGGCTCGAAATGCACTGAGTTGAGGTAGCTCTAAATCATGTGGAAGGTGCACACTTGCCTGCGTAGTTGGCCTGGCCAGAGGTGTGGAAGTAACTGGAGGAATAGATGCCCCCCTACCCACTGGCAGTGAAGGGTTAAACATGAAAACTCCCCTACCTCTCCCAAAACTTTCCATTTTTAAAATATTTGTATTTTATTTTTTGTTGTTGTTGTTGTTGTTGTTGTAAATATTAAGTGCCCCCAAAAAATAAAAATGAAAATTATCACAATCAATATGAACACTTCTATAAAATCAGCTTGAACATAATGCACTCAAAATAAAAGTTCAATAGTGGTTGTCTAACAAGGCCAAGAATCAACACAGAAAAGTAACAAGAAACGCCTTAATAGTTGTCGCCACCGTGTGGTAGAAAATGGTATCACCCTCACGTTAATTGGCTTCCGAAGGTCACTAGCGTAACAGCACAATTACATCACTAAATAATCGTAACATCAACACATACAACTAATAAACAGTATATTATATTCCCCACTCACTCATGCTACCAGGAGCTCCCTGAGAACTCCACTTGCGCAGAATACAAAACCTAGGCCTTAGGCGTGTATCAGCAACCACAGTACTTCTTGAAGCCGGGTCTCCGATCCCTCCACGTGACGTCCGGCGAAGACAAGAAGACGAGTCACGGACCAGTGTAACAGATGTTTTATGTACTTCCCTGCGTTGTGTTTAAAAATAATAATAAATCCACGTTCGGCCAGTGGTCCCAGTTGAGCATCATTTATTTCTGCTGTTGTTAAATGGGAAACAGCACGTTAGTTGTGCAGGACTTAACAGTGTTGATGGCTATCGATGGCAAAATCCCTTGCATCACATTTTCATACTGGGCGAACAAAATACAAAAATACAATACAAAATATAACATGTGTAAATACCTGTTGTTAAATGGGAAACAGCACGTTAGTTGTGCAGGACTTAACAGTGTTGATGGCTATCGATGGCAAAATCTGTAGCATGAAGACAACTGTGTTAGCCGTGGCTTATGTGACCATGACATCGGTGTATGCTAGCTAACACAATTATTTACAGCAATCATATGCCAAAGCACATCCCAGAAAGCCCCTCAATCCCTAACAGGTACCATATACCCACACATGTATAAAATCAGTAACGTACAGCAAACTTGTACACATTGTAAAATAGAAAATAGAAAACAGTATTCAGAACGTGACCTACCCCTTGCATCACATTTTCATACTGGGAAGACCTGACGTTCGCGATCTCCCCCTATCTGCAAGCGGGGCCAATCACAACACCCCTTATTGTCATCAGAGTTGAACTAACCAATAAGAATGCTTGAACATCAAATACACATTTCTTTAGAGGCAAGTGGAAACATAACCAACCCTGTTACACCTCCACTACCATGCTTCACCGTAGAAATGGTGCCAGGTTTTCAGATGTGACGCTTGGTATTCAGGCCAGAGTTCAATCTTGGTTTCATCAGGTATGAGAGTACTTTAGGTGCCTTTTGGCAAACTCCAAGTGGCGATTTCTCAGTTTGGCCGGGCGGCCAGCTCTAGGAAGTTTGGTGATTGCAAACTTCTTCCATTTAAGAATGATGGAGGCCACTGTGTTCTCGGGGACCTTCAATGCTGCAGAAATGTTTTGGTATCCTTCCCCCAATCCTGTCTTGGAGCTCTACAGACAATTCCTTCAAACTCATGGCTTGGATTTTGCTGTGACATGCACTGTCAACTGTGGAACCTTATATATAGACAGGTGTGTGCCTTTCCAAATCATGTCCAATCAATTGAATTTACCACAGGTGGACTCCAATCAAGTTGTAGGATGATCAATGGAAACAGGATGCATTATAGCGAAGGGTCTGAATAGTTATTTAAATAAGATATTTCGTTGTTTTTATTTTGATAAATTTGCACAAAATTCTAAAAACCTGTATTCGCTTTGTCATTATGGGATATTGTGCGTAGATAAATGAAGAAAATGTTGGTTTTAATTCATTTTAGAATAAGGCTGTGAAAAAGTCAAGGGGTCTGAATAATTTCCGAATGCACTCTACATCAGGATTCACACCAAATTAAGCTCAAGTGCATCCAATTTCCTTTGATCATCCTTGAGATGTCACTACAACTTGATTGGACACACCGTGGGTTGAAAAAGTATGTGAACCCTTGAATTTAATAACTGGTTGACCCTCCTTTGGCAGCAATAACCTCAACCAAATGTTTTCTGTAGTTGTGGATCAAACCTGCACAACGGTCAGGAGGATTTTTGGACCATTCCTCTTTACAAAACTGTACCAGTTCAGCAATATTCTTGGGATGTCTTGTGTGAGGTCTTGAGGTCATGCCACAGCATCTCAATCAGGTTGAGGTCAGGACTCTGACTGGGCCACTCCAGAAGGCGTATTTTCTTCTGTTGAAGCCATTCAGTTGTTGATTTACTTCTGTGTTTTTTGTTGTTGTCCTGTTGCATCACTTAACTTCTGTTGAGCTTCAATTGACGGTCAGATAGCCTTATTTTCTCCTGCTAAATGTCTTGATAAACTTGAATTAATTTTTCCATCAATGATAGCAAGCCCTGAGGCAGCAAAGCAGCCCCAAACCATGATGCAACCACACTACACTTTACAGTTGGGATGAGGTTTGATGTTGCTCTTCTGTGCCTTTTTTTGTGCAGAAATTGGTTTTTTTGGACAGCAGTGGCTTCTTCCGTGATGTCCTCCCATGAACACCATTCTTGTTTAGTGTTTTATGTATTGTAGACTCGTCAACAGAGATGTTAGCATGTTCCAGACATTTCTGTAAGTCTTTAGCTGACGCTCTAGGATTCTTCTTCGCCTCATTGAGCATTCTGCACTGTGCTCTTGCAGTCATCTTTGCAGGACGGCCACTCCTAGGGAGAGCAACAGTGCTGAACTTTCTCCATTTACAGACAGTTTGTCTTACCGTGGACTGATGAACATCAAGGCTTTTAGAGATACTTTTGTAACCCTTTCCAGCTTTATGCAAGTCAACAATTCTTAGATCTTCTGAGATCTCTTTTGTTCGAGGCATGGTTCACATCAGGCAATGCTTCTTGTGAATAGCAAACTCAAATTTTGTGAGTGTTTTATAGAGCAAGGCAGCTCTAACCAACATCTCAAGTCTCATTGATTGGACTCCAGGTTAGCTGACTCCAATTAGCTTTTGGAGAAGTCAATAGCCTAGGGGTTCACATACTTTTTGGGGTTTATATCCTCCAATAATCAATGGATATATATCATAATATTTCATTCAAACAGCAAAAAAATAATGAATGGAAGTCCACCAGAACGGCTAGACATAAAAATAGTATCAATGAGTTCATCTGGCTCTGGGTAAGTATAAAAACGACTTCATTGACAAAATCTTCCTCAAGTGTTTTTATCCCTATTCTCTTCCTTCTTTCCACCTTCGTCATCGGTACTTCCTTTATGTATATATATATCAGCATGCATCCCAGTTAGTTAATTAGCCTAGCATCGGTCCAGAGCCAGACTCTATGAAGTCAACTGGCAGTGTTGTTACCCCACTGTCTTCATAATGGCAAGCCTCTGGGGAGAACAGAAACTTAATATAGCCCAATGTGCCCCTCTATTTGCCTGGTCTCTCTCAAATAGCTCCATCCATACTTAGAATTGTGGGAATAGTTGAACGAGTGATGACAACAGGAAAAAGGAGGAAAGGAAAGTCTGTGAAAGAAAAATAAACTAGCTTCAGCCCCCACTGTTGAAGATGTTTATTCAGCAATGTTCGTAGCTTGTTACCGTTGCTTCTCTCTGTACCCGGTTGCTTCATTAATCAGCAKACTTTATTTCCAGCCTCTTTATTAAACATACACTTGTCTCTGGGGCTAGACCCTGTCGTCCCCCGTTCTAGGGCTGGCTTCTCAGTGGGGTACTGAGGAAGTGGGGGTGGAATCAACCTATCCCCAGGATCATACATTGAGTGTACTAAACATTAGGAACACCTTCCTAACATTGAGTTGCACCCCCTTCGCCCTCAGAACAGCCTCAATTCATCAGTAAATGGACTCTATGCGGTTTTGAAAAGCGTTCCACAGGGATGCTGGCGCATGTTGACTCCAATGCTTCCCAGAGCTGTGTCAAATTGGCTGGATGTCCTTTGGGTGGGGGACCAGTTTTTGACACACTCAAACTGGTGCGCCTGGCACCTACTACCATACCCCTTTCAATGACACAAATCTTTTGTCTTGCCCATTCACCCTCTGAATGGCACACATACACAATCCATATCTAAATTGTCTCAAGGCCTAAAAATCCTTCTTTTACCTGTCTCCTGCCCTTCATCTACACTGATTGAAGTGGATTTAACATCAATAAGGGATCAAAGCTTTCACCTGGTCAGTTTATATCACGGAAATAGCAGGTGTTCCTAATGTTTTGTATACTCATTGTATATCCCTTAAACATTCAAGTTCAGCCCTGGTTTGAGACAATGACTTCCACAGCCAGTTGAAATTGCTCTGGCTGTATCTGGTTGTGAGTTGTTGCTGTCTTTAGGACATGAACCCTATGATCCTGTCATCCGGTGTTGTACTGTGTCTGTAGAAAGCATCGGTCCATCGCTCCCTCTCTCTCGCCCTCTCTTTGTTTCTCTCCCTCTTTCTCTCAACCCCCCCCCCCCCCTCCCAGCTCTGCTCCAGATGCTGGCAGCTGCCGAGGCGGGCCGAGACGTGACCTACTTCACCTACGGTGACAGCGACCTGATGACAGACTTCCACACCATGCACTCCTTCCTCACACAGAGACAAGTCAGCGTAGGTAAGACACACACGCACAGTCCTTCTCTATATCTGACATGTGTACTACCATGTCCCTAACACTCACATGGTGCTCTCTCTATACTGTAATACTGAAAGCCATTTGATTATTAAAAAGGCTGCGTATCTGACTTCTCAGACATTTTTACAATTGTTGTGGTCTCCTTCCCTTCACTTTAATTGATCATTCTTCAAGTGTTACAGGTGAAACTCCCATGTAGCATCTGCACACCAACCATGTGATCTGAATCAGATTCATGGGGATATGCATTTAGATCTTGAGTTATGCAGTGTAGTTTTGAAGTAATCTAAAGTGTTGTTTTGAATGATGTACAGTGAGCGTATTTTAGAGCAGATGGTGTACTGTAGCGTAGCCTACCTGTCTATTTTGCCTAGTGGTGCACGCTGTTGAGTTTTGGCCACATGAAAGAAAAATGTGGTGTTGTTGTCTTACAGTAATGTTATACTATGCTACTAAATTCAGTTATGTTATGTAGAATACATTGATTCAGCCAGACATTGATTCAGTTTGATCTAACTTTATTAAACAAGCACCATTCAATAGAGTAGCCTCTATATGAGTAGAGAATAAACAGGCGCAGAATGTGATCCAGAACGGGTTCCGCACATACGCAGAAGCTTCCGGATCTTTAGTCCGGGGGAAAAAACAGCCTTGAGTAGTCTGATCTGGGAGAAGTCTGATCTGCAGCTTCTCCGTATTAAAAACACATCTCCCTCTCAAGCATGTCTACGGTACTCCCTCGGCTCACATCAGACCCTTTGCTTTGATGAATGAATAAAGCTTGTACTGTAGTCTGTTGTTTTTTGCTCTCCATGTCTGGTGTAATCCCATGGCTCTTTACATACAAAACTGAAATGCATTGGAGGATTTTGCACATTGCAAAGTCAAACACCTTGTGATGATATTAATTATAGTATTATGTATTTTTGGTGAACAATTGGTTTTACTAAATCACATAAACTGTACAATCAATAAAAATTACAATTTTTGAATGTTTCTCCTGTGTTAGATGCTCAGCTGGTCTTGCATTAGGTCAGACACTTTGGTGCTTGGTGAATGAAATATAGTATTTTAATTTGATTACCCTGTTGATGCAGGACATGTCCTACACAGTAGAAAATGCAAACTTGTATTCAAAGTGTATTCAAAGTTTAAAAGGATTCTAAAATGTGTAATTTACACTATAAAATGTCATACTTGATTTTCCCTAAAGAAAAATGTATCAACCCCTACAAAAATGTCCATGAATTATAATCCACACAATAATTAATATTTCCTGTTGCTGCAGGATTGTTTTCCTGCTGTGGGAAACTGGTCAAATTAAGATCCAACATTTGTATCTGACGTAGTCTCTTGTTTTTAGGGAGGTGTTTGGTCTCCTGGGTCAGTACTACAGCTCAGTGTGTCAGAGCTGCCTCACCAGCCATCCTGACATCAGCCTCTACTCCTTCATTTACCAGGAGGTCGGCTCTGGCTCCCCCTAGACCATAGAAACACACACACACACAGGCGCCACCCCCTATACCCCCTGCGCCACAGAAGCCAGACAGACCGTCCCCACAGATTGCCACTAAGGTCAGGTGGATGATGAGTCACCATCTCTCCCTCACCATACTGAAAAGCTACACTAACACAGGTCCATAGCTGATCTATTACCTTCTTGTGATTCATACATTTCTATTTATGACCATATAGTAAATGGGGGAAATGCCATTTGATACGTCATCCGCTGTCCACTGTTGGCTGTTAATTTCGAAGTTCATGGAGAAACACATTTTAATAGAATGGCAGAGGAAGTGTTTCAGTCCGCTATTCCCCACGTGAAAGTTAGTCTTCTAATTCTGCTGGTAGTAGCTAATAAACAAATGGATGGAGCTTCGATACGGTGTGATTTTTAATGGTGAAGCAAAGGTTGCCATCCATCTTTTGAGTCTGTCATGTTTCCTTTTTTTTACGCCCACACATATCCAGACTAATTGAATTGGTTGTCAGAAATCCAGTAAAAGGAAATAATGAATAGAGCAGTTCTTAGAGAGAGCTCAGAGCAATCTCTAAAAGAGATTTTGATTTAAAGCTAGCTTTTTCCAGTTGCTCTTAGGGAAATTATCATCAGTCTTTGGCTAGTTAGACTCTTTTCTGCACTGGATAGAAAGAAGCTTACTGTATGCGGGAATGATCACGTGTGTGTGCCATGATCATTTAGTTTCTTTAAAATATTTCAGAATATCTTGACCATGGACCTCCTTTAAGTGGTTCTATTATTGTTAGTCTCTTTTTTGTGCCACATGCAGGTAGAATGTGAACAAGTGTACTTAATGTTCAATAATTGTATGTGATTTTTTTCAACTATAAACAGGTCTGCTACGTCTGCATCTCGGACTGTATTAAAACATTATTTTATTAAGATAGATAATACTGTATATCTCAACATCTTGAAACATTGAAAAGTGAGAAACTGGTTTTGAAATGTTTTGTGCGATTGATTATATATATTTTTTAATGATTTCTGACAACTTCGTTATATGCATATTGTTTCTGTCTTCAGTTTGTAGTATGATCCTAGGCACCAATACTGAATATAACATTGTACTGTCTTTCAAATGGCTTTTTTAATAATTCATAAAGTTTGTAATTTACACTATAAAATGTCAGACTTGATTTGCCCAAACAAAAAATTGATCAACCCCTATAAAAATGTCCATGAATTATATTCACAGAAACAACGGTACAGATTATAATGACACCTTAACAACGTCAATGACTGACGGTTCTATTTCGGTGGACATTAGGTTATAGACATGCCGAGTCCCAGGCAGTTCCAGTCCCCATACAGCTCAGCTTTAATGTTTTAAATCCTCTCAGAACCATCGCCTTGCCCTTTCACTCATAGTTTAATAAGGTCATACCTTTTATATAAACTGTACATGACACCTCATTAAGTAACGACAAGATCTAGTCAGTCTCAGTCAGGCTGCTAGCTAGAGGGAGGATGAGGGTTGATTTCCCTGCCAGCTAGAAATTTGTCTTATTTTCATATGATTCAAGAGCAGGACTGCATCTCAAATGACACTCTATTCCCTATTATGTGACCGACCGATCGATTCAGTCTTATGTAGCAAAATTTGAAATTGTGTTTTTTTACATTGGATAAAAGTAAAGACTCCGAGCTAGAAAATGGTAGTTGAGGAACAATGGGAAAGTAATTATTCTTTGAAAGTTGAAAACTTGTAACCTCACTTTTGAGAAAATGCCTCTTGAATATTTGGGTACTTATTGGAGAGCTCTTCTTTGTCTACAACCATTCAACATCGTTCACACCCTCTTAAGCTTTAGCCCCACCCATCTCTTTAAGGATTCACATGTGAGGCAGTGTATTAAACAACCAAAGATGTCAAGACTAAAGGCTGATTTATACTATGGGTGTGTCGTAAATTTAATCTAGAGCACCAGAGTGTGCTCTGCGCGTTTGTAAACTCAGAGCGTTGTCAGATTGTCTGTTCGTAAATTCAGAGCTTTTTGCTCTCGGAGTGTTCAGAGCGCACACTGAACGCTCTGGCCTGAAAAGTAGGGTTGATCAGAACGTTTTGACCTAACAACAACAGTCAAGCTCCCAAGCTCCCAAGCTAACTGGCTAACGTTGGCTAGCTTGCTAGGAACTTCCAGACACAAATGAGAGAACAGCTCACTCTGACCATTTTACTCACCCTAGCAGAGATGGTTAGGCTGTTTTTATGTTATCCAGAGAGTTGGTGATTGCAACTGTGCTGCTGGCAACATTTAATAACTTTTTTTTAGCCAACGTTTACTGACACCAGCCATATTCAACAGGTATTGAGTGTTCGTAAATTTGTCAGTTATCCTGCGAAATCGGAGTAGATAGCCAGAGTGAATTTACCAGCTACGTCTATCGACAGTTGTCACAGTAACATCATAAACAGTCTACTGAAATAGTTACTTGCAGAGCGGAGTCTTTTGTTTAGACATGTAGCTAGGTAAACAATGAACTATAATCCCAACTCATAACGTTTCTACCATGCATGAATCTACAGGTAGCTAACCAAGCAGGTTCAATATTAGCTAGCTAACATTAGGCTATAACTAGAAATGCAAATGGCTCTGAGAAACAAATAATAGTACTACACAGATCATACAGCTAGCTAAAAGCATACTTTAACTTGAAATGAAAACGACTTTCTGACTAAGTTAGAAACGTGTAATATCCTAAAATGTAGCTAGCTCTTACCCGTATACATGGATGGACGCTTCTCCCTCTCTGTCACGGATGCCATGGTTGCCTTTAGTTTGAAAATGTAATCCAGATCCTTCTGTGTGTTCTCTTTTCGACTCTGCATGTTTGCAATCAAATGCCAGAATTTTCTACATCTCCGTAGCTATCATACTCTAATTCCACTGATTTCCAAACTCGGTCGTCCAGAAAGTGGAGAGCAACAGTTATGCAGTTCTACTACGTGATATCTTTCAAAAAAGCCGTGTTAGAAAGGATTACCTACACATACTGACCAACTCATATTATAGACAGAAGCGAGCTACATGGCAGACAAATCCGAACTCATCTCTCGGCATGTCCAGCCCACTCATTATCTCAGCCAATCATGGCTAGCGGGAAGGTTGCGTCTTTTTCCGTGGCTAAACCAACTAGGCTCATAATTTAACAATTTTATTTGTATTTACAGATGGCATACAAACAAGTTTGTTATTAAGGCATATGAAAGTTCACATGTTCCAGAAGGCCTTTTTGCCAAAAAAATGCATTTTGATAAAACATTTTTTATTTATGTTCAAATTGCTCTCCTGTAAAATAGTGACGCAAGACATACGCTTAGTTTCCTGAAATGAGTCACATATAGTACACTACTTCAACCTGGACTCAGGAGTAGATGTAACATAATAAGCGATAATCCGGGACAGCTTGTCCTAAAAAAGTGGTATCTTGGTACAACTTACCCAGGGTATGGGGTAAGTTGAGCTGCCTACACATTTCTGTACTGAATGAAATATTACCACTACCTTTTTAAAACCTATCTTTATTTCCCAATCACTTTGTCTTTTAATAATTTTCATTTTACCTTTATTTAACTAGACAAGTCAGTTAAGAACAATTTCTTGTTTACAATGACGGCCTACCCCGGCCAAACCCGGACGACGCTGGGCCAATTGTGCGCCACCCTATGGGACTCCCAATCCCTGCCGGATGTGATACAGCTTGGATTCAGACCAGGGACTTTAGTGAAGCCTCTTGCACTTAGATGCAGTGCCTTAGACAGCTGTGCCACTCGGGAGGATATTTTAACACAAGCTTAACACCTAACAAAGACTTTGTACTTTGTTTTACACATTTAACATAGGCCAGGCCCTGTTGTTACCTCATATCCCACCGATAATGCCTTGCATTATGCTTGGGAAGAAAACACTTTCAATTTGCTCAATTTACCCCATGGCTATTGGCTCAACTTACCCCAAGGCAAACATTTTGATTATATTTGCACACAAGGCTACAAGAATGAACTTCATTTTTATTTTTGGGACCTCATATTGAAGCTTATAGACCCCAACTGATGTATAGAACAATCTCAAAAGTATCTACTTTGGTTTAGATTCAAGCATCATGAAACCTCTTAAAACAAATTGATTTGACTTGGTGAAAATAGTTTTTTTGGACCTAACTTGCCTACTACTTTTTCCATGTGGTTTCTTCCTTCACAGACTCCATGAAATTATTACCTCTTCCTAAATATTTGGTCAGGTGGTTAATTTTGTGTATGGTTTCCTAGAAACAAGGGTGCTCAATTTACCCCTTTGGCTCAACTTACCCAACTCTCCCCTACAGTGTGTGAAGTGTCTCTCAGTTTGTTGATAAAAGATGTTCAAAGCTGTCAACGATAACAACAGCTGATATTGGTGATGTTTTGTGAAGAAAGACACAAACACGACTCTTTCTACAGTTTTTTATTGATTTTGGTTAAGTGTGTAATCAGTTGTGAAATATCCAAACACTCATAAAAGAATAGTATTATCAGAGAGAAAGAGGCAAAGTGAGAGGTTTTACTCAGCCCAAAATCTGTATACGAAAATAAGCCCACGAAGTAAGTAATTTTTTTATGGAGGTCAATGAGAGAGTGGCGACAACAAAAAATGTAATTAAACATTTGCTACGTGAGGCTTATTTCATTGAATAGATGTTTCGTAATGGTTAGGTTGTTACGAATGCATTTCGGCAACTTTGAAAAAATATATATATATCGAGTTGTGCCTGTTGTAATAGGGATAGATGGAGGACTCATCATGGATATAACCTGTTTTAGCATGGACGATGCCATTGAAGCTTCCACCATTTTTAAAGTTGTGCGGTCACTCGACTATCTTGTCATTATAATAGACAATCTTTGGTATTATTGATGGAGAATGCATGATTTAGCATTTTCAAAAGCATTTCAGATATTAATAGATAACTTGTTTGTATGAGGAATAAATGCCCTGATCCTGTATTGTATAATAATTATTGTATACGAAACAGGATGAATATCCAATGAATGCTTCCCCAGGGTGTTGAGTATCGACTGCTCACCAGGTATATGAGAATAACAGCAATATCTCCCTCCATCCACAGGGAAGGGGGCTGTGTGTCTATGGAATTAGAGCCTGGTGTGGGGGTCTACCTCTGTAGCATGCTGATATCAAAAGGCTCTTTGGTGGCAGCCTTCACAAGGGAGACCCTCCAGAGCAAAGCAGAGAAGCTCATGGATTGTTCCTTATTTGATGGGACCCCATACGTGTGTGTCTGTGACCTTTCAGACACCATCTGTCACCAAACATGATCACTTACATGTTTATCATGTAAGTGATCAGGGCCAGTTTTTGCACAGCATTATTATAAATTAAAGCTTGATATCTTGCTTACCATCTCACTTTTAGAGTACTACTAAACATTGATTAGGGGGAGCCCTGTACTGCAAAGGCTTCAAATCGTACTGAAACTGCTAAGCTTTAGTGTTCTAAAGAATTATTAGAATGTTGAGATCATGTACAGTTGAAGTCAGAAGTTTACATACACCTTAGCCAAATACATATTAACTCAGTTTTTCACAATTCCTGACAATTAATTCCAATTAAAACTCCCTGTCTTAGGTCAGTTAAGATCACCACTTTATTTTAAGAAAAAGTCTGGCATTTTTATGGCGGTTTTGGAGCCGCGGCTTCTTCCTTGCTGAGCGGCCTTTCAGGTTATGTCGATATAGGACTTGTTTTACTGTGGATATAGATACTTTTGTACATGCTTCCTCCAGCATCTTCACAAGGTCCTTTGCTGTTGTTATGAGATTGATTTGCACTTTTCGCACCAAAGTACGTTCATCTTTAGGAGACAGAACGCGAGTTTGAAGGTAGGCCTTGAAATACATCCACAGGTACACCTCCAAATGACTCAAATGATGTCAATTAACCTTTCAGAAGCTTCTAAAGCCATGACATAATTTTCTGGAATTTTCCAAGCTGTTTAGGCCTCTCAGCAAGGAAGAATTCACTGCTCAAAAACCGCCATAAAAAAAGCCAGACTACGGTTTGCAACAGCACATGGGGACAAAGATTGTACTTTTTGGAGAAATGTCCTCTGGTCTGATGAAACAAAAATAGAACTGTTTGGCCATAATGACCATTGTTATGGTTTCTGGAAGATAAAGGGGGAGGCTTGCAAGCCGAAGAACACCATCCCAAACGTGAGGCCGAGGGGTGGCAGCATCATGTTGTGGGGGTGCACTCACAAAATAGATGGCATCATGAGGAGGGAATATTATGTGTATATATTGAAGCAAAATCTCAAGACATCAGTCGGAAGATAAGCTTGGTCGCAAATGGGTCTTCCAAATGGACAATGCCCCAAGCATACTTCCAAAGTTGTGGCAAAATGGCTTAGGACAACAAAGTCAAGGTATTGGAGTGGCCATCACAAAACCCTGACCTCAATCCTATAGAAATTTTGTGGGCATAACTGAAAAAGCGTGTGCGAGCAAGGAGGCCTAACAAACCTGACTCAGTTACACTAGCTCTGTCAGGAGGAATGGGCCAAATTCACCCAATTTATTGTGGGAAGCTTGTGGAAGGCTACCCGAAACGTTTGACCCAAGTAAAAGCAATTTTAAGGCAATGCTACCAAATACTAATTGAGTGTATGTAAACTTCTGACCCACTGGGAATGTTGATGAAATAAAGTGGTGATCCTAACTGACCTAAGACAGGGAATCTTAATTCGGATTAAATGTCAGGAATTGTGAAAAACTGAGTTTAAATGTATTTGGCTAAGGTGTATGTAAACTTCCGACTTCAACTGTATATGGTTATGTATTTTATGTCTTTTGCCTTGAATCAATAGATMATTTTAAAGAACCAAATAAAAWTTGTTGCATCAAACAGATCAACATTCCGTTGATAATGTCTCTTATCTGGAGCCAACGGAAGCTTGAAACCATCCTCCACGTACTGCAGAGATTCATCAGCTGTTATCAAATATACTATGCAAATGCTATGCAAAGAAGATCAATATGAATAAAAGCTGAAATAAATCATTCTCTCTACTATTATTCTGACATTTCACATTCTTAAAATAAAGTGGTGATCCTAACTGACCTAAGACAGGGAATTTTTACTTGGATTAAATGTCAGGAATTATATGTATTTTGCTAAGGTGTATGTAAACTTCCGACGTCAACTGCATTTGCTGTGAGTGTTTTGAATAAAGCTAAGGGAAGTCAAACACTGTGAGGCTAACTCCTGTAGGGAGTGCTTTTTGGGGGTGGACTGTACTGGGGAGTGAGCTGGCTTGTCGTGGGGAGAGAGAGCGAGAGAGAATGAGAGAGAAAGACAGAATGAGAGAGAGACAGAGAGGAGGATGGTGTCTGGACAGACAAAGAGGGATCCTGAAACCAGAGCTCACCAAACCACCACACTGTAGTATACAGGACTGCTGTGATTCTGCTGCCGTTGAAGCAGCCTCAACCCAACCTGTATCCATAGAAATAGTGATTCTATTCATTCTATTTCTATGCCTGCATCATCAGCCACTAAACAAACCAACTGTTATCTCACAGAAGTAAATACATTAACCATGACAGTTGTGCCACAGAAAATGTATTATATAAGACATGTTTACTATTGTGGGCTATTTATTCCTTTTGAGGTACAGTAGAGTGGAGTTGATTATTTAGTCCTTTTACAGATGTTTTATAGAGCCTGTTTTAACATTTAGTGTCGTTGCCTGGTTTGGCTCCCTAACATGGGCAAGTCAGAATACCCTGGAGGGGGTTGTGCAGGACAGTGGTAAGATTGTAGGGAGAAAGCAAAAAGCTATCCGAGACTTTTACAACGAGAGCACGTAAGAGGTGTAAAGAAATCATTATGGATCGTACACATCCACTGAACTGCCAATATGTACTGCCATCTGGGAACAGACTCCGGTCTTTACCTCTTAACTTTACTTAATACCCATCCCGGATCCGGGAGCATCCTCATCAAAAAAGCTGACTAGCATAGCCTAGCCTAACGGGACAGGGATATCATATAATATAATTTTCATGAAATCACAAGTCCAATAGGGCAAATGAAAGATAAACATCTTGTGAATCCAGCCATCATTTCCAATTTTTAAAATGTTTTACAGCGAAAACACAATATGTATTTCTATTAGCTAACCACAATAGCCAAAGACTCAACCGCATATTTTCACCATGTTTCTACCGCATAGGTAGCTATCACAAAACCGACCAAATAGAGATATAATTAGTCACTAACCAAGAACAACTTCATCAGAATGAAAGTTATATGTTATACAATAAATTTATGTTTTGTTCGAAAATGTGGCATATTTGAGGTAATAAATCATCAGTTTTACATTGCAGCTAACCATCAAAAAATTATCACAAAGCAGCCAGAATAATATTAACAGAGAGCAACGTGAAATACCCTAAATACTCATCATAAAACCTTTATGAAAAAAATACATGGTGTACAGCAAATGAAAGATTAACATCTTGTGAATCCAGCCATATTTTCAGATTTTTTTAAGTGTTTTACAGCGAACACAATATAGCATTATATTAGCTTACCAAATTAGCCAAACACACAAACGCATTTATTCAGCGCATAAGATAGGCATTTGCAAAAACCAGCAAAAATATAAAATTAATATACTAACTTGAAAGCAACTTCATCAGATGACAGTCTTATAACATGAGGTTATAAATCACTTATGTTTTTGTTCGAAAATGTGCATATTTAAGAGCTGCAAACCGTGGTTATACATTGGAAAATGTAGCAACATTTTTCCCAGAATGTAGGAGCTATTTTGGACACTCACACTAATCTGACAAAGACTCCCATACTAACTTTAACTAAAAAATACATGTTGTAAGCAATGAAAGATACACTGGTTCTTAATGCAACCGCCGTGTTAGATTTTTTAAAAATAACTTTACCATAAAAACAGCTTTGCGTTATTGCGAGACAGCGCTGCCAAAACGGCGGAGAATAGAAATAACATTTCCTCACACAGAAATTACGAAATAACATCATACATTGTTCTTACTTTTGCTGAGCTTCCATCAGAATCTTGGTACAAAGGAGTCGATGTTCGCATAAT